>NC_090207.1:6480000-6785000 GCF_033026475.1 Channa argus
AATAGTTCCGCAGGTAGCTGTGTAGCACCTTCTTGTCAATCTTGTCCACATTGTCTACAGGACAAAAGCGAGGCAGCCCCACTGTGTTGCCTCGATATGCAGCCTAGAAACAATAAAACGTTAATTCAATTTTACAGAGGTGTTCAAGATTAAAAAGCTACAGTGTTTCAATAAAACTATTTTGTGTTTCAGTTCTGTCATCTCACAAATAATAAAAGTCTTGTAATTACATACCTTAAACATTATGTTAAAAAAATGAAAGTTTTTTGCAGTAACCCTTCATATGAAATAATATTATGGATTATTTAATGTCACTTTACCCGCAGTGTCAAACATGTGTGACTTACAGCATGAATCATCTCTGTCAGTAATGGTTCAGGATCCGGCCTCATGTTTAGATCTTCCAACTCAAAGCGCACCGCCATTCTAGTCATCTCGATCTCTTCATCTGCACATAAACGAGTTCACTTTGTTAAAACACAGCTTTGTTGTAACTTTGTCACAGCTCTCCAGAACTGATCTGTCACTCCGTTTAAAAACCGACTCACCCAGCAGCCGAGGCTGTAGTACAGCATCAGAGAGGAGACTGACCACTGTGTCTAGACCCTTTACCTCAGCAGATACTGCATACATGGTGGTATCTCTGCAGAACAAAAACAATATTACACACACAAATAGCATACCAATAAAGGAATAGCGTCAAATGGCACAAAATTACGTTTTATAACTGGGAAGCAGTCATTTTGCTGAAAGATGTCATACCTTGATGTTTGGCAATCACATATCCCCCCGTGTTTTTCCAATGTAAGAAGGATTTCATCTTTACTCCCATACTGAGCTGTGGACTAACCATAAAAATAGTTGTTCAAAATGTGAGATGGCCACCTTTTATTCTGTAATCTTTATTTTTCTTCTTTGACAGATGTAGACGTACTTACAGAAAATGCAAGTTTCTCTAAAAAGTGTGCTATTCCACTTGGATATTTTGTTTCATGTCTGGATCCAGAGTTTACTAAAACTTTGAAAAAAACAAAAAAGATTGAAAAAAAACAAAAACCAAAAACAAAACATATCAACTTAATTGAAAATTGTATGTATCCAGATCTTTAACATGAGTGGACACTAAGGCTGTGCCATATCGTATTGTGTTTCATATATTGTATACTGTGATAATTGATACAATTTCGTTATATCTTGAAAATTACCATTTGCATGTTAAAACTGTAACATAGATATTTCACGAGCCTCCAGACAGAACAAGCATGGTGGAAGGCTGAGCTTGCACCTTGGAGTCTGCGTAAGAATTGATTTCATAAAAAAAAAAACCTTATCTTTTACTTGGAAATGGTTTAGTAGCAAATAAGGCCTGAATAAATAAAATAATGATTTGTGAATTGGTAACCCAAACCATCCAAAGTTTGAAAGGTGATTCAAATTAGATTTATTAGCTCAAACACAAACACTAGGATATAAGGAGGAGATCATGGCAGATGTTACAGCAGCAACGATAACTCTTTTTTTATGGAAATCGCCTGGTATACAAAAAATTATTGTGATGTATTGCTTGCATATCGCCCAGCCCTAGTGGACACAACCATAAACCAATTGGAACTTACCCCCAACTGTGCAGAACTGACCAAACTTGTTTTGGGAAGCGACTTTGAGTCCGTTTTCTAGAGTAGTGATCTTGGTCTCATATTTTTCCTGACCATCAACAGATGCAAACACTGGCTTGGGGATTCCAGGCAGTGGTGTAGAGAGCGAGATATTTGGGTATCCACTGCCACTGCTGTACTTTCTGTAAGCTGCAATTCCAAACCTTGGAAAACAATTAAACAACTGTATGTTAGGCAGCTGTGAAAACAAACAAAAAAGTTATTAGTATACGTACAGAAACACAATCTACTATATACATATAATCTGCAAGGATTTCAATTAATATTTAAGTAATTTCTTCTGAAAAATTCAAGCTTTTAAATATGCGATTATATTCTAGTTTCTGTAGTCATCTAAGTTAGCAACATATTTGGGTTCAAACTGTTTATTTTACAAATCAAGACATTTAAAAATATATAAAAAAAGAAAAAGTATACTAAAAGAAAATGATATATTTTAAACAATACTGATTGTTAATACAAATACGGCAATTAATACAAATACGGGTCAAAGCTCACAGTTGGTGGAGCTGATTTTAACCAATTATATGCTGACAGGTGGCTAACCCAAAATGAGACATCAGCATTTATTAGGTTACAATATTATTTCTTAAAACCACTTCATGTTTTATATTTAAACCACCAGGTTGCAATAATCTTGTGGCTGATCTGTTTAAGTAATATTGGATGAAGTCAAAATTTCAAATTTGAACTATCAACAAACATTTTGCTTGGCCTATCGATTCATGTCTAACTAACCATTAAAAACAAACAAACAACTAATTCTCAAAATCTAAACACGCTCAAACAGGGACTTCGTACTTTTCATAACAACACGTGATGTAACATTAGCAAGGACTGGAGCTAGCATTTAGCATCCTGCTAAGTCAGTAGCGTTAGGCTAATCTTGTGATGAGGCCATAGCGACGCAACTTTTGTCAGGCGGAGGAAAGACACTGAATGTACTAACCGCATAGTTTCCCTGTATTCAAACTGATCCTGGCGACAACTTTGCAACATTTATTTTACACGGGTCATTACCTTTGGACACGATTCCAGGTTCTACACTTCGAGAAGTGAGTCGCCATTTTGGATTCTATGGAACAAGGATTAACCCGGAAGATGATCAAAGTTTGTTAAAGTACTTCCGCCGCAGACAGAACTTCAAAATAATTTAGGCAGACGATTTGGTAATTAACATTTTGTGGATTGTTGATTCTTGAAGCAAAAATAAATGCATATAATTCCTGCAGTAAATGCCGTGTGCACGCTACTGTAACAAAAATTCACAAATCCCAAATGTGCGCATGCAAAGTTTTGAAGAGCATTGCTTGCTCTTTAAAAGCAGCAGACTCAAAATTATTTTTCTTCAGGTTTAGTGGAGCAGCTGGACAGATATAGTAGAGCACGGTGGGCCCATAAAGATGAGAGTCAACTGCTGTGTATTTATTGCACTGATATATAGGAAGAAACACAGCAACCATTTATAATCATACTTATAACCGGTAGTGAAACACACTTAAATTTAAGAGAATCTATAAATTATGATTTTATTAAAAGACAGACTGGTTATCATGTGATCAGAATAACAGTGATCCAGCAAGTAATGCAGACATTTATTAGGACATAGTAATTCATTAATGTACAACTGGCCTGGTCCCCAAAGCACATGTTTTTTAGTGATAAGGAAAACCAGAGAACCTGGAGGAAACCTACACAAGCGCAGGGAGAACATGCAAGCTCCACACAAAAAGGTCGCTTCCAGGAGTCGAAACCAGGACCTTCTTACTGTGAGACAAGATTGCAAACCATGCTGACCCAGGACTAAAAACAGGACCTGCAACAGAACAATTGATTTAGAGCAGTCAGCAGGTCAAGAGCATTTGTCTGCACTTCACCAAATCAATTCTGACACAGAAAACAGCCTGTTCCTGAACCACATTTGCTCTGAATACCCGATTTGAAACTTTGTGGAGCTGCAGAAGAATGCAACTGTAAACCTATAACCATAAAATACGATGACCAACTTACGAGTAATCATAGTTTTGTGGTCGATGTCTCTGCTTTTGGGCTCCAGTTCAGCCTATGAGCTCCAGGACACCATCCACACTCTGAAAGAAGAAAACCTCCAACTGCAGCACCAAGTGGTGAACCTCACAGAGGCTCTCAGGGATTTAAAACACCTGCTGACAGATCACAAAGGTAAGAGCTGAGATATATCATCTTCAGATTCTAAATCTTTGGCAGTGGCCAATTTATTTTTCTTACTTTACTGAATAATTTTTTTCCAATACACTTAAAGAGATATAGGAAGTACGTTTTTCTATATCAAAACAGGTTGTATACATTTATGCTACGACTTGACTGATAATTAATATACAGGTAAAATGATTTTGACATTTGATTGTTTATTTCATTCAAGTAAACATAACATGTCCCCTGGGCACATGTTGCCAAAATGAAGTCAAAATGGCAAAGTTTAGTCATTTTGTGTCATTTTTTGTGCCCATTGAGTTTTCTCGGTAATCCATCCGTGGTTGTAGTCCTAAACAAAAGAATTACAACTAGCACCAGCTCGACCAACTGCAAAAATAAAATGCTGTTACACAGGAATATATCATTAATAAAGGATATAAAAAGCGACTAAATATTTCCATTCTAAGTTGTAGTCACAACAGTCACACAGAGCTTAAACATTTTAGACTTTAAGTACATTTTATATATTTAGGTCACATTTTATCTCAGTCTTGTGTAAGTATACTTTACTTTTAAATTAGTAAAGCATCTGAATACTTCCTCCTTCCTCCCATATGGCTACTGTCAAATTTCAAACAGTTTTTGGAGGGAAACTCGACACTGAGTATCTACGCGCCTGGAGGGAGTGGTCCCAACAGGGTAAGGTCTTCTTCTGAAATCCAACATTTTTTTTAACACATCTTTGTCCCAACAGTAATCTTACGTTTTCCAGGCATCAGTGCTGAGACTCACCAAATGTTCGAGCAGGCCTTCTGTTTAACTGAGTTCCATGATGCTGCCCACGAGATCTTCATCAAACCCAGGTCTCTCCTCCTCTCACTTATTGTTTTTGTGGTTCTCACAAAGCTGTTCTGACTTTGGCCCAACTTTTAGCCTATAAAATCTCATCTAATGTGTTTGAAAATGCAATATCTAATAGCATAGCGTTTTTTTAAACTATGGTTACAATTAGTCTACATGCTTTCAAAATCAAATGTTCCCTACATTTTGGTGTAAATGTTTTTCTAAATGGCCAGGTACTGTGTATAATTATTTTGAATAAAAAAAAACATTTGTCTTTTGTTGAGTATTCTCCTATAATTTTCCAAATCATTATTCACAGACACACAGATTGTGGGTGTTACAAAAGTAAAAAAGAAAAATTGGGGATTGGAGTGAGTTCTTCCTGTGCCTGCAAGAGACACTAATAACAGATACTCAGCATATTATTTCAGTATTTCACAAAGAAGAGTCATATTCTGACAGTGCTAAATCATGTTCATATATTTAAATATTCTAACACAAAAAAAGGCTAAAAAGCTCACATGTGAAGCGTGTAACAGTAAATTGAGTTGCCTTAGTAGTAGAAACTGTTCAAAAAGGAGTAGGAATAAACTCTGTTTGATATCCATATTGTTTGTTTTTTTCCATTAAAGAGACTATGATGTATTTCCTGGGTTTTTTAACATCCGTGAACATGTTGCTGAGTTATTGAGTACATTCATTTATAATGAATAAATAAATTACTTACTTATTACACAATATACATTTTCATTAATAAAAAAAGAAAAACAAAATCCAAATCAGGTGTTAAAAGGGAACTGGCTGTTTGTTTGCTGGTGTTATAACCACCAGTGGAGGAGAATGTGAATAACACTTAAAAACACCCTCATTCTCTCAAATAGAAAGTGAACAATTCTCAACTAAATATTTCTCAGCAATAGCTTTGCAGAGACATCAAGTCACGTGAAATGATGAGATGTCATTTGTGTAGTTGTTCTCTTACCTTTACATCAATTATTACAGAACAAAAAAATGGTTCGAGGATGAAGTAGCTTGTCCAGACATTTTAGCCCTTAACAGTGATGAGCTAACACAGTTTCTACAAAAGGCAAAAAAAAAGCCATACATAAAGAAGTAAAGTGTACTCTGTCCATCATTCAGTGCAGTACACCTCCTATGTTTTATTTGTTTGATGTTGTCCTGAATTCAACAATGCTACATTTCGTCTTTGTCTGCTTAATTAAAATGAGCCTTCCTGCATAAATTAGAAATCGGTGCATTTGTACTTTAATTTCCATTTGATTATGCTGAATGGATTGTCAATTTACATTTGCAAGGACTTCATCTGGCCCCACTAGACATGTGGCAAGACTACAGCACGTTAGCTGCAGCCATGCACGTGAGACACAAGTCGCTGCATAGCAAACCTTGTGTATTCGTTTTCTCCTGTAACACAAAGAGGTTGGATGACAGATGCATTGATACGCCTGAAATAAGATTAATAATCTACAGCCATGTTTCTGGCTCTCTGAGCATGTATGTTTACAATTAGTAGCCTTTTACTTTCATAATAGGGACAAAACGCAAAGTACAGCTGAGGTTGTGGAGAATATTGTTAATATTTCATAGTGTTTAGTCTTAAAAGTCAGAGTCAGAGTTGGGATCAAGGTCAAGGTCTAACTAAACTGATCACAAATCATCCTGAGAGAAACATGAATCTCTGTCAGATTTCAGCCCATTGAAAAAAAGTTGAAAATTTCACCAAAAAAAAAGACAATATTATGGCATAGTAAAGTCCGGGGCAATTTTAAACTGTAAAATCCATCTGAAATTAATAATTTTAACATGACGAATGATTAGATCTTTAACAGTTGAAACTGAAGAAGCCACTAAACACTTTTACTGCCCTACACTGATTGAGTGACCTTTGCCACAACCGTCATTATTAACCCTCACTAACCTATATTCAAGAGGAAACAAGTCAATCAGCCTTCCACGTTCCATTAACTATCATTGTTTGACTGGGATGTTGGCTTACACTTTACAGTATAGAGCTGCACGGTAATGTGGCAAGTGGTGTGAGACTGGCCACTTGCCAAGACCTAAAGCGACTGGAAAAAAAATAAAAAATAAAAGTTGAATAAGTAAATAAACATTTTCCCCATTCACGCTGGTCTTTTTCAGGGTTCAGGGCTCAGGGTTGTGATCAAAAAGCTCGGACGGCTGCAAAAACACACCCGTCCACATATTTTTGTGTAGTAGTGGGTAAATCATATAGCAAACAACAATATTCTAAAAAACATTTTAAACACATTTTCTTTCTATTTAGTTCTGTAAATTCCATCTAGGTTTTCCATTAAAATAAATAAATTCCATTTAAGTTTACTGCGTGGAATAAGTTATTCTCAAGTAATTATAAGTCATTTTATTTCCACATACACATACAGCAGCATATATACTGTGAAAAAGACTGAATGAACTCTTTCAGCTGTCCGTCTATGAACAGAATAGCTATGTTAAATTCATTTAATTCAGGGAGGCATTAGAAAGCAGAGTGAATAGCTGGGGTAAAAGTTTAAATATCGGCAAATTGTCATTTTATCAGGATAGGTTTTATTCTGTGTCTCTGAATTGGGACAACAATTTAATAGTAAGTTAAGTGTTGTTTAAGTGCTGTGTTATAGTTTTAGTTTGGTTTTTTTGCTTTTCTTTGTTTGTTTTTTTGGTTTGTTTGCACTTTTAATTAACGTTTTGGTTGAAATTCACACAGATATTTCTATATACCATAAAAAAAATATATGACAAAACCAACGAGTCACATTTACAGTTGGTTATAACTGTTCACAACAGTCTGTGGACACTTGAAGTCTGAGATTTTAATTTATTGTTTTGTGAGGAGACAGTGTGTAGATCATGCTTCTGTCTAAATTATGGGTCCACAATTACAGGTTTTGTCCTCATTACAGCTGTTGTCTTTGAATGAGAATGCAGAGGGTGTGTGTGCGTTTGTGTGTGTGATGAGGGTGGAGGCTGTCCAGTACATGTGAGTGCTTGTTGCTTGTTTCTCTTACAGCTGGAACAAACACATCGAGAGAACAGAATAAAGACAAATGGGCTGATTGGAAACCAACACAGAGACGATCCTTGGACACATGTAGAGTGAGTAATTAGATTAATCTTGCATCCATTTTGTATGTTGTGTTGTACGGGGCAGTTTCAGATGTCACATGCTATGTTTTCATTTAGTTTGTCATGACTCCATACAGTGTGTTGCACAACATTAGCAGAATAAATAATGAGAGTGTATTTCTCTCACCTATCTCTACAATGCATGCAATCAGTTTTGGGTCCTGTGCTTAAGCGGATGTTCAGATTTACTGTTTTCAAATGTTGTTTGGAGCCTGAAAAAAAATGCATTAAAAAACCTAGCAATTCAAATTTTGGCTTGTGTGTGTGATGGGTTTGAAATCCAACAGTGCTACATTAAAATTATCACAATTAAATGCAATGTAAACAGAATTTCTTTTACTTTTCGACAGCAATGCTCTGAAGTCCTGTTCATATCACTTGATTTCCGCACTGAAATGGAGATTTGAATGTTTAAAAAAAAAGATTCCAGCTGGTTGCATTTCTCTAACTTTGGTTCCCACTCCACACGACATAAAATATACATCTAAATGATTGACGTCTAGATGTGAATTGACACATTCAGCTCATTTACCTGAACCAGCTCATTTCTGCCAGAGACCACAGTAATGCCACGAGAGTTTCTGCATTGTTTAAACTTGGCTGGGCTGCATTTCAGACTCTGCCTTTTTGCACATTATGTTTTATTAAATTCTTGAATAAGCTGGCTGATTAAAAACTGTGCACATTTATGCTTTTGACAGCTGGCACTGCAAGAAAAAGCAAACATGTCAGTGTGGGCTAAAAATGTCTTAATGAGATGCTAAACAGTGTAAACGATCTGTTGTGAATCAAACAAATACACACCCACGGGCTCTTGGCATTATGTTAGTGTAACCAGCCACTAGTGCTGCTGAGGCAATCAAGCAATTCAATGATGCGTTTAGTTCAACAGTGGTGACTAATGTACCATTGTTGGAAATCAAGAGTTTGTTTGTTTTGTGTGTGTGATGAGAAGTTAAAAATCACTTATTTTATTGCCCAGGATTTTATGATAATTTTGACACTAAACTTCAATATAGTTGTTATGATGGTAATTTTTGGTAATAGTACAGTATTAAGCTCACTTTTACCATATTGTAAAAAAACAAAATAGACAACATTCATTATATTTGTTCAGTCACAATTTTTGTCTGCAAAGGTTGAACTGCTTCAGAAAATTAACTTCTGGTGAAACTTCAGAACTGTTTGGATGGACAAAGAGACTGTAATCAAACCACAAATCCAACATAATGCAGTAGTGTAAAAAGTATCATTTATTCATGTAAATGTATTTGTACCATAGAATAAAAATACTGGAAAAGTACTGGATTCAAATCTAAAATATTACCAGAAAGCACCAAGTACCAAAAGTAAAAGTCTCTCCAACGTAACATTAGGGGATGATGGGATGTAAATTTGTGTCACACACAATCATTTACTCAGCAATAGCAAGAAGAGCAAACCAGCTAACTGTGCACGGTGAGTATGTGTACAAGTTATTGATGCGTTATTGTGTTCATCGCTTTAATGTTGCAGCTGCTAACAGTGGACCTATTTAAATAACCCTATTCACTGTTTCTGGGGAAATACACTATGTTTTGCAGAAAAATATTTTAATGACTTCATGTTATCTACCGCTGGGGGCTGCGTGTCTTTCACATTAGTTACTTCCATTTACATTAAAGTATTATGACTACACTTTCTGTTCTATTTCCTGTTGTAGGGGTCAGATTGTAAAAGTAGTTCTCAAATAAATGTACTAAAGTAAAAGTGTGGAAATACCTCAGAATGGTACTTCTATACAGTACTTTAGGTAATGTACTTAGTTACGTTACACCAATGCGTAAGTGGTCATATTTCCTATCATGATTTCTTCCTCTCTTTTATTCACATTGTGTGACTGCATCGTCCTATGCTGCAAAATGTTAGTGGCACTAGATGTTAGCATTGGCATTATCTTCTGATTATGTGCCTATGGGATAGCGTGGTACATTTACTGTTGCTTGTCTTTTAAACAATGTTAAAATCTGTCCCTCATTTAGATGAAAAACTGACAAACGTCTAATCTTCTGGGACACTGGGACCTCTCCCCTACTTCATTGTCACACATTCAGTTTTAACCTTTTATTCACAATTGAGCCTTTTGAGATGAAAACTGTGTCGTTGGCATGTTTTCCTTTAACATCCCTTAATATTTTCTTGTGCAAATTCACCATTGCGCGAGCCAAATTTGTAGCAAGCGATAAAGGATGAGCCCTTACATGGCCACACTGAGGATCATGAAAGCCTATATGATCAGACGGGTAGCTGTCCGTGCAGGGGCCAATAACTGATCTTCACAGTACAAAGCTCCGCAGACTCTTTTCATGTCACTTTCATTGAGTGGAGGGCCACAGAGCGAGCTCTATAAAGTGGCTGGGCCCATTCAAGAGGACAAAGCTGAGCTTGCTGTGGTGCCACAGACTGACAACCAAAATAGGAATGAAGCAAAGAGAAAAGGGAGGGGAAGGCAATAAGAGCAACACACACAGACCCAGATTTCAAATTCATCTGTTGAATACATTTTCTCCAAAACTGATCGAAAGTGAATCCGTGCAAACGGAAGGTTAAGTGACAGAAATGACAGCTGATGTAGGAGGTGGTAATGTTTCAGTGGGTGTTTATGCTGTGAATTGAAATCACTGAAGAATGTCTCTGAAACATTTGAACAGCCTTTTCTATCACCCTGTAAATTTCAGTAAAGACTTTGTAACCTGGCCTCAGGTTACTGCCTTGGAAAGCGTGTGGAGAAAGGAAACACTGGTAAAGTTATCAGCAGGTTACCTCTAGTGATACTGCCAAGTTGTTTTTGCAACAGAATTGATCAGAGACAAACTGTCTCTGATCTTTGCAGACACGAAGAATCATCTGCCAAACTGTTCAGCAAGACACATAATTCACTCATAAAGCTCATAACATGAAAATATGTAGAGCAAATCAAACCTAACTTAAGACTTTTTGAGGGCCCCTCCTACGTTTAGTTCCTAGTTTTGTTCCACTTTTCCCCTCAGTATTATGTCCATGTTCAGTATTTTGCCTTTAACATGAGCAAAAACAAGAATTAACAAACAACATAACAAGTATAGGGGGTAATAAAGTAACGCCATAGTAATTAGCAGACCAATAACCAGGCACTCGCTTGGTGTTAACAATGATGTTTGTTAACTGGAAACACATATGGTAGTTGCTGTGTATTAACCCCGAAATAGAGTTAATTTCATGGTAATGTCATAATGTCATTAATTGTAATGTTACTGTGAGATCAAGTGGAAACATATGCAGTTTGCAGCTCTGTTTCGTCGATAATTCACAGATACTAAAAACTCTACTTACTCTGATAGACACTAATGCAGATTTTCAACATTAAATAAAAAAATGTTTTTTGATTGTTTACAGTCAATTTCTCACCTTTAGCTTGTGTTACACAGAAACTACACAATGTATGTTTTTATATCATCTACACCATTAACTTGTAATAACCGAAATATTAACCCCTCCATTACCCAATTACTATCATGCTGTACAGACATAGAAATGAAAACAATAAAGACTATACAGTAGAGCTGTGTATCATAGAACTAAGCGATGAGGATGAAATTACTGCATTTGTAATTGGATGTATCTTTATGTGGGAAATTCCCAGCTGACACCATGGATGAAGTTGTATGGTGGTTTCTTCGCGCTTCGCATGGAGCTCTTCAGTAGTGTCTCCATCTAGACGCACCCACAGATGACTTCCCACCTCTGCTTACTCATCCTGTCCAGCTTGGCAGTCTCATCCCAACTGGGTGAGTCCATGTGCCTCTTGTTGCAAGTTACTCTACTAAAAGCCGCCACGCTGTGTGTCTTGTATGTGTAGAGTGTCCTTTTCCTCCTCCCGCTATGTGTTTCAGGTTTGGAGGATGTTTTTTTCAGTCCCCAGGACGAGACAGTCACAGAAGGGGGGGGAGTCTTCTTCCAGTGTGTGTCTGGGGAAAGTTCGCCTCCTGCGAGCATCACATGGCTCAAAGGGGGAAAAGTGGTGACAAGAGGCAGACAGATTCAGGTGAGCAGTAACACTTTTGACAAGTTGCAGTTAATACCACTTGATGTTTCAGTACATGATCCAGCTCAGTGGACATTGGACCACTTAGACAATCTATATCTAATTCTGAATTTAAAATATTACTCCTTATTGTTACGCATTATATTCACATTCAGATGAATAGCGTTTGAACCAAGCAATGGCATTCTAGTTACCAGGGCGATCGTCTGTCCCCTCTGTTTTAGTTTCTCTGACTAAACATTCTCAAACTGAAAAGCCATCAGAAAGGGCTGAAGACATTTGTGGAACACACTACTGTGTCACAGTACACTCAAAAACACTGCACATCCACATCTGAGAACAATTCAGCTTTGTTTCATGCAACATGAGGCAGTGGGTCTTTTGTCTCACTGAAAACATATTCGTGGCCTAAAGTGAATCCAAATCTGATGTCATCTCAGAATTAGAGATTTCTCTTCTTTCTTGCTGGGAAAGACCAGTGGCACTCTGTGCTAAAACCGGGGACAATTGTTCTTTTTAGGTTGTATTAAAACCTGGCATGTTATAACGACTGGATGTTGTTTGATCCAAGCAGGGTGAGTATGGTGGTGGTAACCAGAGGAAAATTTCAGGCACTCTGCATCTCTCCAACGTAACATTAGGGGATGATGGGATGTACATTTGTGTCACACACAATCATTTACTCAACATCAGCAAGAAGAGCAAACCAGCTAAGCTAACTGTGCATGGTGAGTATGTGTACAAGTTTTACTTTTTTAGTTTTACACTCCCAACAAGTCATAGCCTACCCAGAATAAACACATATCCATACACCAAACACAAAGCTCTAAGTGCTTGTTTTGTTAAAAAAATGGCAGAAGTTTGATAAATCTGCGTACTAATTTCCCTCAGATGTCTTCAAAATGGCTTTCTTTGTCTGAAAAATAGTTTCCCATTCCCAAAAAGTTTACCATTATTTGAAAGAAAAAAACCCATCAAACCATCATGAATGAGAAGCAAGGAAGATAAATATTTGTAATTTTTGTTTTAAAATGACTAAATCCTTAATAAAAAAAGGTATGTTTGACTAATTGAGACATTTTTTGTCTGCACCATCGTCACCAAAAAATCCCATGTTTTACAAGTTTATTTAGTTTTAAAACTGCAATATCCTAAATAAAGTCACTGTCACTTTCAAATTGCACTTGTTACTTTGTGTTACTTCCAATAAAGATTAAACGGTAAGAGCAGCACTAGGCAGATGTATATAGGTTATTATCCTACAGCATTCCTGTCCTTATTGCAGGGGTTCCCAGACGCCTGCAGATCCTACGAGGCCCTGACAACATCACTGTTGCTACGGGAACAGAGGTCTCCATGCATTGTGCTGTTGGCGGCTTCCCTGTTCCCATGGTGCACTGGTTCAAAGACGGCTGCCTCCTGACAAACTGCTCGGCCTCGTTCAGCCTGCAGAACAATGGACAGCTGCTCACATTCAGGTCTAACACTAAAATGGAATAATACTCTTTATTTTTTGTCCCACGGGTATCATGAGAGGGGCAGCATAAAATTTGAGTTTTGAATTTAGGACTTGAGACATACATTGTCCAATTGTTTATTTTTTTATAGAATAATGATTTGGTGATTTCTGTATTTTCCAGAAATGTGAGCAAAGAGGACGAAGGCATTTATCACTGTGAAGCCTCAAACCAGAAAGAGACCATCAAGTCACAAACAGCCTTCCTACTCCCAGCTGGTACTGTCTGCAAACGTCGGCTGTCAACAAAACTGACAAAACTTTTTTAAAACAAGACAGTCAACAGTTTCACTTGTAGTTTGTCCCGATTTAACTTTTTTCACTTGTGGTAACATCCCTTTTCCAAATGTAGTGCTTATTTTAGTTTCTCAGAAACACCTTATGGGAATTTTAAAGGTCAAGGTCACTGTGACCTCATGTCTGTCCCATTATTGTCAATGTAATACGAGAATTTAATTTTTTTGTTGTTACAAAACATGACTCAATGTAGCTCAATGGGAAACTGTGAAAAGCCCTTCTGTCCAGTGACAGGAATGACATGTGCACATCTTAGTAATGTTGTGTTTCTAGAGATGGACTGGAGTTTTGTTCAGCAACCCACAAACCTGACAGCCAGGAAAGGAGAAAATGTTACAATCATCTGCAGGCCTCCATACAGCAGACCAGCAGCCCAGGTGTCCTGGTTCAAAAAGAACCAGCTTCTCTCTCCCACAGCTCACATAACTGTGCTGCCAAGTGGAGACCTCTTCCTTTACAGGTGTGTGTGTGTTTGCACATTGTATATGTTTAAAGTCATATCTTGTGCAGGTCATTACAAAATTGGTTGAAAAGCAGTGGTGGATGAAGTACTCACTACTGTCTGTAGTGATTTGTTTTTATAAAAAAATGGAAAAAGTGGTTAATTATGAAATGTGTAAACTAACAGGATACAACTTTGATAAGAAATGTAGCGGAGCAAGAGTTATAGATATGTGCTCTTCAATGTAGTGGAGTAAAAGTGAAAGCCATAGTTAAAACTACTTAAGTAGAATACAGATATGCGAAAAATGTACTTCAGTACAGTAACAAAGTACTTGTACTTTCTACCACTGTTAAAAAGTTACAGTTTTTGGAGGATAACATATTCAACTCTGGAGTTTATTATGTAGACATTGGTTAAAACGGTTTATTTTTAGTTTAAAGACCTGTAAAAATTTCATAATTATTTATATATAATCGTTTTATCATTGTTGTTTTGTTAATCTGCAACCAGGTTTCAGGGTTTTGATGTTTCTGTGTGTTTTGACATTATTCTCTGCAGTGTCCAGGAGTCTGACAGTGGGAGCTACTTCTGCAGGGCCGGCAACATCCACCTTCAGAGATTTCTCAGCTCTAGAAGGGCATCACTAACTGTACTGAGTATGAGGTTGCACTAGACCCACCAACTGTTGCATGATAGGTTTACATAGTAAAATAATGACCCTCAGTCACCCTTTTCTACCCCTGGTAGCCCCTCCTTCGGTGAAACTGTGGCCCCAGGTGGTGACGGTACCTGTGGGAGCCCAGGTTGTGCTGGAGTGTCAGGTGTCAGGTCAGCCTCCACCTTCCATCAGGTGGGTCAAGCGAGGCCATTCCAAGCAGACTGGGGGGAAAGTTGCTTTGGGGTAAGTGAATGTGCTGCAGTGGTGGAATGCACAAAAGTACACTCATTATGAGGTACTAGTACTACTTACTTTCCTGTTACTTAAACACATTTAAATGCAAAAATTCTACTTTTCATCTTCTTCTTTTTACATCTGCTATATCTGACAGATACAGCATAGTGATTAGTTACCGTTGTGGGGGAATTGAGTAAATGTAGTCATATGGTTAGATAATTAGCAAACAGTCAACCAAGATTGGACTGAAGAGACTTTACAGGGTGTGGCATGTTCAGAGGACTGCTTAAGATCACAGTAGGCACTTTCTACAAGGTTCAAAGCAATGTAGTAGAGAGTGGGTCCTGGGGTCACAAGACCTACAAGAAGGTTTTTAATATAATGTAAATAAAAGGGTTTTATTGCGTCACAACTGACATTGACAGATAAGACTGTCTACTGCGTCCACCTGATTTCTTCATTCATGTTTTGTGAGGGTGGTTCCTTTCTTGGGTTTGAGTATAAATAGAAGGGTTTTGAGTAATACTATTCTACTATACTATATTAAGTATTTTCTCTTTTGAATTTCTGAGATGTCTGAGAAGTATTTTGGATTCACAATGTTTTAGGTAAAGTAAATGATAGTGAAACACAAACATGAATACAAACCTTTCCTTCTTTGCTCCTTCTTTACCTCCCTCAGTTTAACTTGCAAACCTCAGGTTAGGAACCACTGAACTGAAGTTCTTAATCATATATAAACTGGTTAAACAAGCTCCGCTGTTGTGCAGCTGCAACAATAAAAAGCAGATTTCACACTCTCATACTGTCCGAATGACAAATACTAGTCCAAATACTAGTAGAAATCAGGGATGCCGATTTTGATTCTTTAAATTAATGTAATATTTAAACCTGTGTTTATCTTACACAAGATGTCAAATACAGGACTAGTATTTGTAATTGACTATTTCTGATTTCAATCAAATAAATAATCTGAGTATGCAACCACCACACCTTGTGACTTATAAATATAATATGGTTGATAGCATTTTCTATCTAGTAACAGTACTTTCAAACTAGCGAAACCATATGAAGAACTACATATACTGCAGAACTACTATACCGATATTTTCTATCTTTCTTGCACAGACTGAGAAATGCTACTCTCTACATCCAGTCAGCCAGGAGCTATGATGAAGGAGTGTACAACTGTGAAGCCTCCAACACGTTGGGAAAGAGCAGCAGCTCAACAATGCTGAGAATTGCTGGTAACACGCTGCAAGAACATAAGATAATCTTCCACAGTGGTTGACTTTTGAATTGAAGAACAGGTGCTTAAAATACTTTTGTGATGCTTGGACAGTAATTTAGGACCTTATCTTGTCGACACTGAAGGTTCAGATTTAAATTAAGATACCACTGCAGTCAGGAATTGAGTCTTTGGTGGGCAATACTTCACCTCTTACAAGTTACTACAAAAATTATATTTAATAATGAAAATGACTTTTGCTTTCCACCCAGTGAGCCCCATCATAGTGACTTTTGTGAGTCTGATGAGGTGCAGCATCGGGGCTTCGGTGGTGCTGCCCTGCAGAGCTGTGGGCATTCAGCCGATCACTTATACCTGGACCAGAGGCCGAGACGATCAACAGTCCTCCATCAGTCCAACTGAAGGATCACACATTGATAGTGAGTGTGATTAGAAGTTTTCCCAGTGGAAGCTGCAAACATGAAAAGCAAACATGAAAGTTTTTGCCAGTACTTAATTGATGTGGAAACACTTTCTCTAAAATATCTTATCACTTATATAGAGGATGGAGCCTTGCATATTTCCAGTGTTCAGTACTCTGATGCAGGAGAATACTACTGTACTGCTGAGAACAGAGCGGGGCGACATCAGAGAAGTACTGTTCTCACTGTCACAGGTACATTGTGCTCATCATTTTGGTGTTATTTCCTCTTTATTAACAGAGTTACAAACATGGCATGTTACTAAAACATACATGCACATGTGCTGTCATAGGCTATGATAACACACATATGCATCGATTGATGATGACATCATAGAGTGTTTGTGTGTGTGCTGTGTTCTCATTACAGTTGATTGGGTATTTTTAGATGGATAGTACTTTGAGGTTGTAGGCCAGGTTCACTTCAAACATTCTGAAGTGGCCATTTCCATATGTCACATGCAATCTTTGCTGACCTCTACAGCAAGAAATTCTGTGTTCTATGTTATGTTGCAGTCAGCATAAGTCAGTTTTTGTTATTTGTGTACACACGTGATTCACATTTCAATTCTGCACATGCATGGCAGTGTTGCCTTTGTGAGACCTTATAATGTCCACAGCATGTACCGCCATACTACAGTATCACCCCATGTATATTACACTTATAGTAAATAAAGTATGTAGGACGAGATTCTTTAAAAAGACCTTCCTGACCCAATGTGCACAGTTTTCTCTACCATGTCTTTGTTCTCTCCCCTAAGCTGAACATCATCAAACTGATAGAGGCGAGCAGACAGGGCCGGTTTCATCTACTGTGAGTCAACATGTGCAAACCTCCGCAGTAGCTTGTGTGGTGACACCAGTGGTGGAATATACATGTAACTGCTTCCATTTACTTCTGTGTAATGTTGAGTTGCTTGTACAGTAGTATGTGTAAAGTAGTAGGACTCCACGACATTTTGGATCAAATATTTTGCTTCAGGCTCCACTGAATTTGTCTGAAACCTGTGGTTTCAAGTTTTGATTCAAATTTTCTAATAATCGTTCATAAAATCATTAGGCTCATAAAAAGATGAAATAGGTGTTTCCTAGTCATGCTAGCATATGAGAAGTTCCATATGTTAGAATGATTTTGCTTCTGTACCTTTTAAATAATTCGAGATTTATCTAGTTGCCTTGTGGAGGGGCCTTAGGTGGAGAAGATCGTAAAGTGAGTTCAAACCAGCTCCACATAAAGCTTTTACTTACACACTGGTGCATCACCATTAACAATTATAATATATCATATGAATCAGATTTTATTTATTTCCTACTGACTGTGCATTTTGCTTACATTACTTTTTACTTGGTTAGGACTTTTCAACTTCTTCCACCACTGGGTGACACTGTTTCTCTGCCACATTATTGTGTGGACTCCATTTGCTCTTTTTATGTGTGCTCTCAGTCTAGAAGCTGTGAATTATTCTTGACAGTGAGTGCTTTTTATAACTTTAAACACACTGACTTTCTATTATCAAGGCTTTGATGTTTGTGGGCTTTGTCTGCTTTTATGACTTATGACTTATTTCATGTTCTGCTTCTTCTAAAACCTTTTTAGCACATGAACACTACCACTGCACTGCTAGTTCCTAAATCAAGAGGCGACGTGGTCGGGCAACACCTTAAGACAACCCATCCCCCTTCACAGGCACAGCCTAAGGAAACCACATGTATGTACTTCTAAAACTCTCATAATAAGTTACATCGGTCATGATAAAAGTGTCAAAGTGATTTCTGAAGCTATGTTACAACTAAAAACTGTAAAAAGTTATCATGACAGGTGTATGGATCAATGTCCAGGTCCAGCTTTTGCCAGTTTTACCAACTGTTGTAAGATAGGCTGTACACAGGCAGGGTTCCTCTGTGTTTTAGCAAGATTTCAAGTGCAATTACTTTTGGTTTTACAAACAATGTGAGAGCTAAACAAGTTTCAGCTATCTGTTTTATTTTGTTATCAATGTGTGCAAGATAAATGGGTGAAAACATCAGAAAAAAATTGGGAGATAACAAGTCATGCTTAGAGTTGAACCATTGCTTTGATGAATACAGTGTTAACTTATAGAACTGATGAGTGGAGCTGCAAAAATAACCTAATTTGTAATGAAAACAGAAGTTAATGGGATCGCATGCATAAAACATGACATTATCTGTTGTTTTTTGTTTTACCATTTCCAGGCAACTCATCAAAATGCGATGCTACAACAAGCAAAGTTACAGCGCATTCTGCATTATCAAGAAACACAGTGGCTGAGCCAAAGGTGCTGTCAGTGTCACTTGCCCATCTTTCACAAGAACCCCTGAATCAGCCAATAACCAATCCAACCCAGGCCTCAGTCACACAGATGCAGCCTCCTATTCTGCCACCTCCTCCACATCCAAACTTCCAGTTACTCCTGACTCAACTGACAGAGACCGAAGCTTCTCTTTTATTTTCTAACAGTGAACCAACCGTAGCACATAGCCCAACATCTGTGGTCACCAGTGAAATTTTGGGGACATCCCTTCAGTATCAACTGACTGAAAGCCAAACCCATTTGACATTAACATCATCAGCCTCACAATTTCAGCATCGAGTTAGTGACACATTATTGATAGAGTCTGATTCTCAGAGCTCCAACATCGATGCTGCAACTCCAGCTGGTCAAATCACAAATTCCTTCAGTAAGATATCTGTGTCTCAGCTACCATTGAAGCTTCAGGAAGGTGGAGCGTTTGGCTTTCTCAAGTTGGATTCATATTTACATACTCCAACAATGAACCCTTTAACCCAAACTAAACCGAGCCAGTCTGGATCATTTCAAATTCAGTCTCACCAGCTGGTTACAGAAAATGAGTTTTCCCTAAGTTCGACCCTGATTTCTCAAACCAAACCCAATCATCCATCGGAATCTCAACATCAGAAAACCCATCAGCAGCTTTCAACAACTCCCTCACAAATATCCCAGACTCATCCTCAACAACCCTTTGGTTTTGTACCAAAGTTTCATCTTGAACCATCAACTATCCAGCATTATTTGCCTTCCACACAGCCTCCATCTTCTTTTGTCACAAAGCCTAAGCTATCCCAAGTTCAACCATCAACCATTTCTTCACTTCAAACTCAACCTCAATCACTGCCAGTACAACCTACCCAGCTCTCAACGCTGGACCCTGCGATTCCTGTTGGCCTTCAGGTCAACACGTCCGACTGGGTGCAACTAAATGCTACTCAGCAAGGTGATACAGTTAAATCAGCGAAATCTGCCAATGACACAGAACTAACAGAGTGGCACAAGAAGAACACCTCCCAATCCCCTATGACCAGCAATGATCCAAGGTATATCCGAAAAAGGATAGTGGAGTGATGCATATGCAGAGTTTGTGCTGGTAAAAACTATTATGAAAGCAGCTGTATGTACTTTTATATGTTTTGTACACTTTAGAGTGACGCAGCAGTCGCCATCATGGTTGCCTGTGCTGGAGAAACATGACATCCCTATCGTAGTGGGAGTGGGAGTGTCTTTGGCTTTCATCTTCATCACTGTTACCTTCTATTCGGTGGTCCAGAAAAACGAACCTGCACCAACGAGCCGAGCAGGTCAGAAAGATGGGGGCAGGCAAACTTGAAGAATGTTTATTGTCTGTTTCCACCACTGGAACGTTTCCTGGGACTAGGAACCTTTTGTTTTCGTTTTGTTATTTTTAATATAAATTTTATATAAAAATATTTATATTTAAATAAGTTTCTTAAAGGGACTGTGAATTTAGTTCGGGACCATAGTTCTACTCTCCAAAATTGTCTCTGATCAGAGGGTAGAACTTTCTGAGGTTAAAGGAACTGCCAGGTTGTGGCCTGCAGCTCTGACTATCTTTGATTGGTCATGTACAGCACAGTAATTTACACACCTGGCATTTTAAAAACTGCTTCTGCATGTGTAAAAAAGCATTGACTGTCAGGCTTTTGACAATGTCAGCGCGCAATTTTCATGTTGTTGAAATTCAAATCACAATTCCCTTGAGAGCACAGCACAGGGAGAGTTCCTGGAGTGTAGTTCCTGGGAAAGAAATTCCAGCAAACCTTTGGTGGAATTGGCTTTGATTTGCTCCTCGCTAATTCTTGTACTTACACTTACCGTAGACTTGATACCATAGACAATATGTGTTAATGTGTTAGCTTTAGGCCATTAGATTTCCAGCTTTTTGTTACCAACACATGTGACAGTGGTATCCATCTCACTTAAAAATACGTTTATTTATCTAAACATCAGACTATTCCTTTAAAGCAAAATCAATCATATGTCTTTGACAGTTCAAAGAAATCTAGGTGTCCCCATAAGGCATGCTGAACGTCGAGCTGCAGGGAAAACATACGAAAACCGGTGAATATACCATCATACAGTACAAAATAACCAAGAAAAGGCTTTGCAATTCCTCTTTTTTTTTTCGTTTTGCTGTAAGTGGCACCTTAAACCACTATGTTGCGTGTCCTTTACAGAGCTTTTGAAGATGATGACTGTGTAGCAGTGATTGAACAGAGCCCCAACACATCAGACACCCGAGCCCGACCTCCAGGTCCCAGCCTGGTCACAGTGCAGATGGAGCCCACATTTGCGGACACTCATGAGGACACGCAACCCACTCTGGACAACCACTCAGTCACTGTAGAGACTTATCCTGAGCCCATTCTTGACACAAAGGTGTGATAACACAGACATGCAGTGAAAGCGAAAAGTAGATGCAGGGGTGTTACTTTGTTTTAGGGGAATTTGAATTAACTAACAAGGCAGCACTGTACAAGGATGGAACAATGGGAGCACAACTACACCTGTGAAATAAAGTTCCACATGACTGCAGTGAGAGGTGTTGTTTTGCCTCAGGTAAAATCACCTGAGTCTGAAGCTGAACATTGTACAATTACAGTGGGCTCTCCAGACCTCTGCGGTCTGTTTCCTTACTTTAAGTTTGATGCTAGTGCGACATTGCAATCACAATAATTGACTCCGTCAATGCCATGTGAACTCTGTACAGTCTTACAATTTAAAACATCATATAAATATCGCAACATGCGTCACAATAGTTTTACAAAAAAGCCGTCGTGAAATTAGGCATTTTAGGCTGCAACAATTACAAATGTCCACAAAATCCTGATGGAACTGAATCAAATGGTAAATTGGAGGAGTTCTCTTAACATGCCAACAACGTGTCCTCCAGTGCCTCCCTTTGTGGTAAAGATTTAAGCACAGCAAAGGCTTCTACTTATTCCAACCATACAACATTTCTTTTGGTCCTTGTGGTCCAATCAGTGTGTTACCCTCAGCTGTGCTCCGCTGCTCACTTATGATCCTTTTTCTCTGTTTCAGATCGATCCCTCTCTGGAGGAGGAGAAGGGCTGCAGTTTGTCCCAGCCCAGCATTCAGCTGCAGTGTGCTGAGGACTGGACCAGTAACAGAGGAGACAACCACAGCCCGTGCCAGGATGCCATGCCTCCTCCATCACCTTTCCCTTCTCGTTCACCGTCCCCTTCTCCACCGTTTAGACGTGAGGAGGGCCTGCGCTCCTCATTAACCCTGCAAAGTGCTGAGCCATGTGTGGCACCCATTCACCACAGCCTCAGCCTCTCGCATGGTAACCCTCCCCTGCTCCTTTCTCATCATGTCTCCTTGGGCCTCACTACGGTTGCAGTGGACGTCCATTTTTATCCACCATCCACTGCTTCAGTGGCAGTAGGTACAAGTACTCACATCAATTCAGTCTCTAATTCCACTTCAGTGACCGTGCCACTGTTAAGCCCCCCATTAGTTAACAGTCCGGAGAATGAATCAGCTGCCAGATTGCATCAGTGTAAGTAGCTACAGATTAAGACATCCTCATGTGTCCACCCACCTCCAAGCGTAAATACAACATGAGTAGTTACACTTGGACATCACTGCTACGATAACAAAAGGGACAAAAACATTGGGTTTAAAAACAGTTTGACAGATTCTTTGCATATAAAACTACATTTTTGTTTTTAGAAAAAAATGATCTAAACATTTTTTTTATTTGTGCACAGAGAGAAAAAGTAGATACTGTGAGATAATGACTGAGCTTTAGAGGTGTTGTTATGGGCAGAGTCAGTCTAACTGTCCCATATTCTTTCTTCTTCATGCTGAGCCTCCAGGCTACAGATGCTAAGAGGCTAAGTGAAATTGATCTGTTGTTCTAACTTTCTGCAAGAATGAAAATAATATTTCAAATAATAAAATAATATTTCTTTAAATGTTTACCTTGTCCTTTAAAAACAAAACATTGAACTATAGGGCTTAACTTCTGCATTAGCATCTGCACTTTTATATGCTTGTGTGTTTCACAGCTTTAGAACAGAACTTCCTGTGTTAAAACCTGTTGACTTACTGGCTACTTAACTATTGAGTGTTTTTTTAATGCAGCTGCAGTTATAACACAAATAGTTTTGCTTTCTTTAGAGTGCCATAGGAATCTGTAAAGTGCCATTAGGAATTTAGTCCTAAAGCCTGGAAATGAGTTAGTATATTTGCACTTCAGCTTCCCTTGTCCCAAAATCCAAGAGCATGTTTTTTTTGTAGTTGTTGTTGTTGTTGTTATTTTAAATCATAGGTACTGTTAGGATGGTACTTTATAGGAATATATCTTTTTAGGACCTGTATCTTTTAGTGCAGATAAGTAGACATGCCAAAGTCTTTTGGAATATTTATTTGGTTAAATTACTAAAATAAAAATGACACTACAGAGGTTTTCAGGAACTATAAACGTCATCGTACTGAGCACTTAGTCATGTTCACTCACTCACTGTCTTTACGGCCTTGAGTTTATTACTTGACATTACTAGCTGGATCAGGTCAATTGGAAGTGTAGTTTTGCTGCCATTTATATTTAAACATGTTAAAAAAAAAGTAGTGTTCATCTGTAAGAATATATTACTACTAAAAAAAGTTTTGTGAGCCAAGTATTCTGTTTATCACTGAGTCTGTTTTCCACAATAACCCCAAAAGTCTCTAAAAAACATCGCACTGGCTTTTGGGAACCGGGAAGATGCTAACTTTTTTGTTAGCCTACAAAAAACATAGTCCCTATGGCACTCTATTGCTTTAACTCTTTATTTTATTATTGAAATGTGAAAGAAAACATGTGTAGTTGTATATTGTATATGGTATGTTTGATGTAGGAGTCACATGTTTCTTTCATTCATATCTCTCACTCATACAGTGGGTCATTTGTTATGTTTTAGTTCAAGTAAAAAAGACTTATTGTGTTGTACAGTATTGAGTTCTTTACTACAGCAGCCAAGGATTCATTTCTTTGTCAGACAATGTTGCATTTGTTTTGACAGACTTATTCTCTTATATTAAGCTACTTGACTGTTACACATTTCCTTTTTAAATCAAATCAACAGCTTTTGGCCTGTACCTTAAAGGGCTGCCACAATGGAACATGTCCTGCACGTTGATTTGGTGTGCAATGTTAAGCCAGATGCTCTTCCTGATGCAACCCTCCCATGTCTTTGTCCAGGCTTGGGACTAGCACCAAGGTTGCCCTTGGTGGCTGGGTGGGGCCACAACCTGGTGGGGTGGGATTTGAACCCACTGCCTACTGTATCCCAACCCAATGCTCTAGCACTGAGCCACCAGGCCCCCTTCTTTTTAATCTTCTTTTAAAGCAAACTAAGCTAAAGGGTCTGGATCAAAAACATTTAGACAACAGGTACAACAAAAGTCCTCAGTGACATTTTCCATGTAACTTAGACATGTGATCCTTTTCCTGACTCTGTGACCCTTATATTCAAAATAAAGCATGTCTTTGCTGTTGACATGCTGGAAGGAGTGCTTGTTTGAGCTTATTTCTGCCAAGGGAGGTTCAACCACTTATTCAGTCCAGGAGTTCACTAACTTTTTCCACCAGCACTTTAATTGTTTAATTGCTGGAAAAACAAAAACATGAAAAACTGTAGTTGCTTGTTTGTTATTAGTTGTGTTTGTCTATACCTGTGACTTAGATGAAGATCAGATCACATCTTCTGAGCAATTAATGTAGAAAACAAAGTCATTCCAAAGGGTTCACATACTTTTGTCTTGGCTGTACCTGGTACCATCTGTAATCTGTAGCACCCTCCCCCCCTCTTTTTTTGATGTCTTTCTTCAGTAACTCATTCATGTTCATTCATTAATATTTTGTTAAAAAAGCAGAATTTCAAGATTGTTTTACTTGATGGTTCATGTAGAGTGGCACCTTGTTTCATGCCATCGCTAACCACTGTAACAGATGCATTATGATAGAAATGTGCTTATATTAGTTTTATTTTGCTTGAAGTTGCACTCTGTGGTGTTGTTGCAGCACCACAGATTACCCCAAGTCCAAAAGTTAGGTTTAAAGAAATACTTTCATACTCCTGCCGTGCGGAATCCGAAGTGTAATTTTCGGTCCTTGTTCTGTGACAAAAGAGCTTGAGGACTGCTATCACAAAGCAGCATCAGGAGGGAGACAATCAAGACGCAATTCTTCCTGCCTTTCTTGTTCAAATAGCAGCTTAAGAATTTTTAATATTAGTCGTGTTTGTAATCTACAGTAGGTCGTGTAGTCAATAGTTATGAGTCACTTTGGAAAAGTAAGAAACCTTTTTCACGGCAGACATTTGGATTTGTCAAAGAAATGCATGATGGCTCCTTTCACAGTAAAACATGACCGTGTAAGAGGGAGCCAGCAGGTACGACAGCTCAACCCAGCGGCAATTAAACTGACAGCAGTGATCATTAGTTTTATTATTTACACCTATCACGTGTCAGCATGTCTTCTGTGAAAAGGCCCTGATGCAAATCCCGTTTTTGATGCCATCTAGACAATGACATTACAGTTACAGTACATCTCTGTTGAGGGAACGACAAACCCACAAGCATAATTTATGTAACCCCCAGAGGTCACTACAACCACACTTTTCTGCCACTAGTTCATGTAGATTAGCAGAAATGTATCATGTAGTTAAAATCACTCTTGCCCAGCATAACTTCACAAAGAAAGTATTTTAAGTAAGCATATATTTTAGTTAAGTGCTTTCCAACACGGACACCAGTAATTTCCAAACTCCTATAATGTACAGTGAGTTATATTAGCAAGTGTTTGAACAAGAAATAATGATTTGGCCCACCCCACCCAGTGAGATGACAAAGTTGCAACACCACAGAAATATAATATCAGATAAACCAGATATATGAGATATATGAACTACACCGTATTATCGTGTCAATCAGCCCGAGACCAGAGATACATGCTGTAACACTGAGCAATTGGATCCGTCATGGATACAATTCAGTAACAGACAGGAGTCTCCTGTGTCAAAGTCCAGGGTTTTGTCCATACGTCCATCCTCCTTTATCCGACTGCATCGCTGGCCTTCTTTTCACTCCTCCTTGTGGGTTTACAGGGAGACAGTCTCAAAATTAAAGTGTCGTTTTCTAGACACGTTCTGTGAAAAAAAGGGTCGATCACTGCTGCCACAGAATCAACACACAATCAGGCCTAAATTCTTCCAGCTTGGTTTGAAAATTGATTTTGCAGCAGGCATTTGGATTTCTCATAGTATAAGATGCACATGTTATTAAAATTGCTAACAATCATATACTGGCTCCTGTATGTACAATAGCAGGACCCTGAAACTGCAGCAGCTATATGAAATTCAGTGATCATTCGTTTTATTATGTACATCTGTGATTTTCACAAGGATACTGTTATGTTTCTGTGGAAAATGCTGACAAACAGTGTTTGAAAACACTTGTTTTTGTCACCATCAAGCTGAAACAATCATACATTAAAAGTGGATGTATTGATGCTCTACATACATGTTTGCCTATTGCCTAAATTATGTGTAGGAATTCAGAAAGACTGTTGGCTTTTTGCTGCAAAACTAACTTTCATGTCAAACATCCATTTTTCTCATCAAAGGCAATATTTTATTTCAGCACTGACTTTGATGTAGATAGTCAGCAGGTAGGCACACATTTTATTTGTGTTTAGTAAAATTCATAATCACTTTGAGGAAATGAGTAGCAATATGGACTAAACAAATCATTATGGTGTAATATGACTGGATGACTTGCATGTTCAGCATGACTTCCTCCATGACAAGATAGTTTTTGTGTTAGGCGCTACCCAAAATACCTTGCTCACAACTCTAACCACAAAAGCTGCAACCACAATATTTATGAGACTTAGATATAGTCATCTCAGGAGATTTTCAAATCCACAGTGTGACAATTTTTTTTACACTCAAAGACACATCACCCTCTTCATCCTAAATATAAAAACTTATCACATTTAGCTATTTTAAGTATGGAGCCTTCTTTCCAATTTAAATTGTGTATACATAACTGTAACAACTGTGTATAATGACTAAACCTCTGCAGCAGTGATAGTTGCTGTATTTAGGCACAGCATTTCCTAAAGTTCATGCTGGTATGCTAACATGCTAATTCATTCAATTCAATTCAACTTTATTTATATAGCGCCAATTCACAACAAAGTCACCCCTTAGACAATTAGAATACATTCTACATGTGTGCAGGTTAAACAGTGTGTTGGAGAAAATGGACCAGAATTCATGGTAATTCACCTATGAAAAATACAGGTTATTTTGATTTTTGTAGGGAAAAATAAGGGGGACACCAAGGGTGTTTGGGCACTGTGAATGTCTGCAGAAAATGTTGCTTCAATTCATATTATTGTCAGGGCAAGAGACAAATCCTAACTTGTCAAACTCATCTTCTAGAAGACATGAATATTTGTACGTAAAAAAAATACAATAAATGAAGTTTATTTTTTTCCTTTTATTTGAGGCGATAACGATACAGTAAATTCCCTCTTCATTAAACACTCACAAAGATGTCAGGCATTTTTTGGTGTTGAAGAATTTAAAATAATGTACTTTAATACTACCACTCTGAAAAAAAAATGCAAATATCGATAATACAATACCCAATTAAAATTAATTTCCAAGATTCCAAGAGGAATTCTCTTGTTAAGTAGTACACAGAAGATACATGATCTGATTTGTCAGCCTTATTTTCGAGATGTAAACCTAAATGTACAGCCATTCAGTGTACTCATTCAGTTTTTCTCCCCAAGAGCAATGAATTTAGTGGGTAAACTCAATAAGAAAAATAATAAATCACAAACCACAGTCATATAATAATAAACCGATGAAGTCATAGTCTACCAAGCAATTATTCATTAAAGTTCAATGGATGGTTTCCTTGATTTTGCTTCTTCCTCATTGCGTGGAATGTGGAACTTCACGTATGGACACCACTTGGTATTAAGGCACACCAGCTTTCTCAAAGTAGAAGTTTTAACAATATTGAAGCCAGTGTCTCCCCCAAAGGTGCTGGCTTTCCAGTATTCAGGGGAGCAAATGGGGTTTCCCAGCAGGCCTTTCAGTGAGAACGGAGCTCCCATCTCCACCATACTCTCACCAAATATGGTATTAGGACGTGTTTTCTCCAGCATGACTCCAGGGTAAAACTCTAAAGCATCAATGTCACCATAGAGCTCCTCTAAACCCTTTGCCATTTCTTTATTATCTGGTAAGAAAAGAATAACAGCATTGAGGTAACTTACAGGTTTTGATCAACACTTTGTATTATTGTTTTGTTGCTCATTTTGTTGTTAATTGTAAAATACATCTTCATTACATTTTTAAATGCCTGTGTTTATTTCTGCTTGTAGCCCTGCAACCAATTTAATCAAGATTTTTCTTCCCTAGGAGAGAGAAGTACTAACTTTAGAAGCTTGGCTATCTCCAACTGTCTGAATGCACTAATGTCTAGGTTAAACTTAAATGCTGTCCAAAGTGAAGAAACATAAAAGAAAAAATGTGAGGAGAACGTTTCAGAGAGTTTCAATAGCACATTGTAATATCTTTGTATGCTTACCAGTGAATTCATAAAAAGAGGTGTAAGGCTTCAGGTTAAACCTCTTTCTGTATTGATTGAAAGGCTGCACACGTGCTACTCTGGACTCTTTGATGACCATTTCTGCCACTTTGAGCACGACTTCATTGGAATTGAAACCTCCACCAATCTGAATGACAGAAAATAATAGATTTTATATTATGTGAATGAACTGTTTACATATATAAGCCACTGACACGGTGAAAGGTAAATGGTTCCTACTTTTTAGGAGGCAGCAACCCAGTGATCCACACTGTGCATCTTACTTTAGTAAGTTAGATAGAACACTGTTAATGCAACCGGTGCTGAGAGATCACATCTCAAAGTCTAATCTCTTTTTATTAGG
The DNA here is from genome assembly GCF_033026475.1 of Channa argus. Taxonomy (NCBI): domain Eukaryota; kingdom Metazoa; phylum Chordata; class Actinopteri; order Anabantiformes; family Channidae; genus Channa; species Channa argus. The sequence goes on from NC_090207.1 coordinate 6,509,106, forward strand.
AATAATTTGTCAGCGGAAGTGGTTTAGTGGTAAATACATGGCTCTCATATCACACCTAAACACTATCTCTGTGATCAAAGTGAGAGATCTGTCATGCAAAAATAAATAATTTTGTTTTATTTGTAGGTTTTTGCTATTGTCACTTTGTGAATCTATCATCTTTACGACAATTTAGGCTACTGTGAAATGTCATAATTTGAGTTTGAAGAGTCCATTAGTTGATTTTGGAGGAAAACATTTGTATTTAGAAGGTTATAGAGTTATAGTATTATTGTTATTAGTATTATAGTTTATATGTCAACTCAATTCATCAATTTAAGACAAGGGGTAAATACGGAAGTGAGAAAAAAAAGCGCAACTTCCTTCATGACATTTCCTTTGATATATCTCTGTCTCTAATCAGACGTAAACATTTTTTTCTACTGTTTAGCAGTTACACAGATACATCAAAATATACTTCAAACATAAGTGTTTAAATCCAAGGGAAATCCCCTTTAATCATAACGTTTTGCTGTCAAAAGGAAATTATATTTGCCTGTTTGTATACAGCTAATGTGCAGCTGGTGAAGATATTAGATTAGATCCCCTGGTAAATGTTTGTTTGGTTAATCTTTCAAAAAGCATAAGGTTCATAACGTGCAGTATGCTTTGTAAGTTTAAAGTATTAATTGATGTTGTCTACTCAGTTGCTTTTTTAATTAAATCATTTTCTTCTGCACTGGTTTGGTCTGAAGAATGACGTCTACAAAAACCCACTGTGCCCAAATTTCACAGTGATAAAAGGAATTCTCTATTTTTTTTGCCTTTTACTGGTTAAACAAATTGTTGAAATTTAAATAAAAATTTACCTTTTGTAATTGTAACAGAATGTTGTTGTTACTGTTTTTCCTGTAGAGTACAAGTATTAAAATAAAGTAATGTGATGAAGTAATTTATAGTAACAACTATATGTAACATTAATAAACACCAATCCCACAGGTTCAATCCCATTGGTTCGATCCCCGGCTCCTGTGGTCAGATGTCAGCATTCCTGAGAAAAACACTGAACCCAAATTTAGTTGCTCCCGGTGAGTGTTGGCCAGCTGCATAGCAGCTCCCCATCGGTGTTCGAATGGGTGAAGGTTCTCGTCGCGATGGGTAATTACATTTCTAGGGAAGTGCATGTTGGGCTATAAGGTAGGGGTCTGCTAGGGTATGACATAGATTAACGATGAGTATAAATCAAACCTTACAAGCTATAATTCCAGTACCTGTCCAGCAGGTTGTCGAGAGAAAGAATCCACCAGCTTTTCCACCCCATAATGTATAAGTAGCGAGGTGTTGTACATGAACTGGGAGTATGGGATTTCATCTCCGTCGATGATGAAGCTGTCAGGCATCAGTGGATGCCAGTGGTAAAGTTGGCAGAACTCCAGAGCAATGCGGTTGTTGTATTGGAATTGTGTATTAAAGAGCAGGGAGGGATCAAACTTCAGCTTCAACAGGTAACCACTCAGCTGCTGTACATACTCTTCTATTATAATGTTGATGATCTCTCCTGGGGGTCAAAAAATTAAACCATCAGAAAAAAGAAGCAGGAAAATTGAAAATTTAGCTGGAGCTGTAAAATCTGCAATAGATGCGAGTTCTACAATGAAAAACGATCTGTTTTTAAACGTATTCAATTACTCCAAAAGAACATTTGCCAATAGTGACACAAGCTACTGTCTGTACTCATTTGAAGCTCTCACCAATAATGATAAGTCTTGTGGTCTGGAAAAGCTGCTCATCATCCCACGTGGGATGTTCTGCCTTAAGGATGTCGCAGACTCTGTTATGCTCCCTCAGCCATATGGTGGCATACATGGTGAGGCCTGGCAGGATACCAAATAGCTCCTGACCAGTGACTAGACGCTGCTCTGAAGGGACACCTTCAGGATACATCATGTGCACAGGGACCTCAGATACCGTAGGGGGGTACATCTCACCATCTACCAGCTGTGGAAAAACAAAAACAGTATTCCACATGTTGAGGGAAACTTTGAATTCTAAAATCTGAAGCTCTCTATCCTATTTTAAACGCTTAATTATTGTGTGTGACTGTGTGTGACTGTGTTAATATTTAGCATATTTGTGCACCAAGGCACAGTCATGGCTAGATGTAAAATTCAGGCACCAACGACGTCTCATATTCATTTCAAAATTAATACGTAAAAGGAAAAAACATTCTTTAGATAAAAATTATTTGAGGAAGTGTGTTTCAGAACCCTGATAACTGCAAGCATGTCAAAGGCAAGATAACGTGTTATCAGCTACCAGTAATACAACAATGCAGATTTAGGTTATTTCATCATTATTACTGTTATCTGGAAAAAAGCATAAGATTCTCAGAAACTTCACAGGAAGAAACACACATTCAAAAGTGTCACAGAAAGACTTTAAAAACTGTAAATCTAACTGAAAGTCCAAATTAAATGAATCATTTTGTGTTATTTTGCAACATGCAAAACTTCCCAATCAATGCATAACATGAATCTTCGTACCAGAATTCCACATAACTATAGGCAATAAGAAATTTATGGTAGACTTTACCGGTTACCTGAAAAACATTCCTCTGAACAAGATCCACTGTGACTAAGCATAAGCAAACCTGTCCTCCAAGCTTCATTTATCATGCCACAATATTATAGGCCATGAGTGATGCCACCATAAGCTCACAACTCGTGTTCATCTATTTTTTAAATAGTTTTTACCTCTTGGTTCCGCTCCCTTTCTTGCTCTCATTACTGTATTACTTTAAGCGAGGCCGTAGATATAATTATAATCTTGAATTATGAAAAAGGGAAAAAAATATTGGAATAAAAAAAAACATATACAAAAATGGACAGGTCACCAGTGTATCACAGGGCCACAGGGAGACATACACAGACTATTCACACTCACATTCACACCTACGGGCAATTTTAAATTCACCAATGAACCTAACATGGCCGGCGGAAACCCACAGAAGTACGGGCAGAACATGCAGACACCAAACAGAAAGGCCACGGCCAGCCGGCTAATCTACATCCAGGGTAAACATTTTACCAAAAAATCAAGCATTTAAGAAATAAGTCATGCTATTTACGTATATTATTCATGTATTACCTGATATTTCAGCTTTCCATCTTCATGAAGCCGGAGCTGAAGCTGTCGCATAAGGGTTTCTCCATAGATATTGCTCGCATCTACCTGAGTGAGGGAGACAAGACTCAATACATTTGGCAGTAAATTCGAAAGTCACACGCATCTGCTATCAACAAATTACAAACGAGACCCCCTTTAATGGTGATTCTGAACAGGTCTCTTGTTTAAATAAATTCCTGCTTGGAGCATATTAGTAGGCTATCTTACCCCATGTCCTAAAGCCTTGGTAAAGCCACCTTTAACTTCATGGTTTGTCTTAAAAAACTGGTGGGTGAAGTGTTGGGCCATGAAGGCAAACATCAGATTGGTTCCCTGAGGGTCTGGTCGAAATTTGGTTCTCTTGAAAAACCTTTCAGCCAAAACTTTTGTATCAGGAAGAACGGATTTACCTGTAGAGAAAGATATTTTAACATTTCTTCTGGAGCACAGTCATCTGTGTACACTGATAGTATTAATAGTGAAGTAGGCTTTGATTTGATTTGGCAGTCTCTTATTTCTAATTTAATTCCAAACTATGTTTTCCAGTTGCCACAATTAATTTGGTATAATGTCTGTTTACACAGCACTAGTAAAGTCATCAGTTCCTCTTCACCTAATGTTGGACAATTATTCAAAAATAAAATCCTCCAGAGTTTTTAATTAAACCCCCTGTCGCCTTTATAGATCTTTACAGTGAAAAAAACCCGTTTGAAGTTTTAAATGAGAATTTACAATAGTTGCATAAGCCTCACCTTTAGTTCCCATAGGCAAAGGGCAGTCTTCAGGTACAGGAGGGAGGAGCCGGGTGTAGTAGGACGTGTTGTGGTAGGACTCCCAGCTGAGGTAGCCATATTTGGTATTGTAGGTTGGAGGGCTTGGAATCAGGTTGCTTCTTACTTTGGGAGAAGGTTACAGTATGTAGTTTAGTACAATTTTATATTTCATGTACAGTATTTTACAGCTTTGCTGGTTTAGAACCTTTTATTGGAATGAATTCATCTAATTCATCATCATGTAAATGCTCTAATGGGGGCAGCCAGTGGTGAAGTGGTTAAACCAGCTGGCTGTGGCCTTTCTGTGTGGAGTTTTGCATGTTCCCCTCGTGCTTGTGTGTTTGTGAGTTAATTGTTAATTCTAAATTGCCCGTAGTTGTGAATGTGAGTTTGAATGGTTATCTCTCTGTGCATGTATCTCCGTGCTGGCCCTGAGATGGACTGGGGGCCTGTCCAGGATGGACCCCTCCTCTCACATCCTGACAGCTAGGAAAGGCTCCAGCCCCCCACAACCCTGAACGGGATCAGCAGTTAAAGGTAATAGATGGATGGATGGATGGATGCCCTAGTGGTCTACAAACAGTACATCATAGTTTGCTCCTCAGCTTCCACCTGGCCCCCAGCTCATGGATAACTTGCACATCTGCCATGAATTTCCTAATCTTCCAGTCCACATGTACCACACCCGTTCTGTATTTATTAGACCCTTTTCCTGTGTCGTTTTCCCTTTGCTTACTCTTCAAGTTGTACTGACATATTGTTCTCACTAAACCTGATCTAGTTAACCCGATCTTCCTGCCCTTTTCCTGATCTTTCACCTGGTATTTTTTGGACTTTGTCTTGTTTATCCTCTGACCTTGTCTTTGTTTGGATTCACAAATAATCTTGTTTCTGACCTTTTCCACCTACTGTCTCTGCCTAGTTTTCGAGTAAATCTCTATGTCCTTATATCAAAGTTCACCAATCCACTGTTTTTTTATTTTGTTCCTGTCCCTTGTCAATAAATCTCATTCAAAGACTATAGAGTGACCCGGTTAGCACATATAATGTATGTGTAGCCTGATGTAGCTTATTCTGTTCTACAGGGCTCCATCAGTGTCCAGAGTTTATTTCAAAACACATCAGTTAGTCACATCCTTACACTGGTGATATGTACCTTCACGTCTTTCAACATGGGAACTGTAGTTTATTTTTGCTGCTGTAAATTTACTTGGTGTATTAGTGCGCAGCTGAAAAATAGTTTTCCCAACAAATTCACTATTTCGTTTTCTTTAATGGACGTATGCTAGAATCTACATTGCCCAGCTGTTAAGAGAAAGTATTTAGGCTAGCCCTTTTCCATAAAAATACAAAGATGAAGATTTTTAAGAAATGATGGGATTGGACCTGAGTGCAACTGAGTAGAGAAGTCCGAAACGGAGAGACAGACTAGCACAGCTTTGTATTTCTGGAGATTTGTTGACATTAGGAGAGGACGAAACACTCAACTCTGTTCTCAGAGTTCATTTACCAGAAAGATTTATGTAAGGAAATCCTGATGTTTATTTAAGCCAGTTCCTCTCAAGGGCCATTCTTTTGCAGCCACAAAAAACATTTGCTCTTTCTTAACCATAAAACTTGTTTTGTTTAACGAAAGTAAAAAACAGACTGACTAACACTTGATTATTTTTGATTAAACAACCTTTGTAATAGGCACACATGCTGTTTATGGATAAGCTAGAAGTGTTTGATTGTTTATGTGATTGGGAGGGGGAAGGATTTGAGCTTATATCACGTACCTGTCAGCACTAATCTCATGATGGTGTCTCGCAAGAAACAGTTGTTGACAAGGTTCCATAACCACTGGAAGTGAGTCAGGATGTAGTGAGCCACTGTAGGGCTGGGCTTCATCATAAGAGCCAATCTGGTCCAGAACTCCGCTAGAAATGAAGAAAAAGTAATGTGTGTAGCATGTACTGTATAACTGCAGATGACTTACTAATATTTGCTATTCAAAAGGACTATGAATTATGAATTTAGACTTTATGACTTTCAGCAAGTGGATGGTAAACTGATATCTGATTCTGCCTGGCGCCTGTGTCTGAATGTTGAAATTTCTGTCATCCTCTATACTGTATAAAATCAGATGTCACTACTGACAAGATGGCATTAATTGTTACCATCATTAGGAAACAGCAACAATTCACAACTTGAAGAGTCAACCAAATTATGACCCTGTTAAATTTAGAAAAAAATTGTGGTTTGGTTTAAAATGTCTTGTTTAAGATTTGAAGTTGACCTTGAACATGGTTAACTGATGCACATGTATTTTATTTCATTTGCCCTGAGGGCATTCATACTTTCATTTGAAGGGCACTTTGACTGTGACTTTTAATATCAACCACCACGACATGAAAAATTCACACGCGCTAAATTCTTTGTACTTACGAACAGAGCAGTTTTCTCCATAGAAGCCAGTACGAGCACAGTCACATTCGTAGCGGTCTGTACCAAATCTCACACACACTCCTGAGTTCTGACAAGGGTAGTAACAACAGGGATTCACTGCAGACAAGGAGAAAGATTATCTTTCTTTGTATAAATAACTTATTGTTAGAAAGGGGGTAAAAACAGAATGGCTATAAAGAGACATAAAATGAGCAGAAACAGATGCAGAGGACCACAGAAGGCCGGAACAAGTAAAGCCTCTTGATTATTACTAAGAGCTTTTAGTGTTCTTATTACTAAGAGGGCCCATTCAAAAGTTTCGAGACGCACAGTCTGTCTGAAGCCAGTCTGCACACTTCGTAAAATACTGACACTGGCCTGGGAAATCCATGCTGAAATGATCAAAAATTAATTAACGTATAAGTGATTGTGTAGAGACATACAGTGAACGTCCCATTAAGCCTTAGCTTGTAAAGATAGGAACAAAATTACCACCTGCTCACAACTAACCAGCAGAGGCATCAGACTGCGTTGTACTGGGCAGCAAATTTCTTTTGACATCTTGGACACACAATGCAGTCCAATTACAGTGTAAAACCTGTAACTAAATTAGGCGTCAGAGCTTAAACTTGCTATTGGTGTCCACCCCACACAGTGTCTTTTAACACTGCTGTTAGAGTGCGGCTTCCTGTGCTCCTGTTAAATTTGCAGAAGTTCAAGGAGATAATGTGTCTCTGCAGCTCTTTCTTCCTCATTAGATGTGAATGAGACGTTAGATAAGCACGTCTGCCACAGAGGAACACCAGCTTTCACTCTAAAAAGAGAAAATGTGTGAATGCATGCATGCTTTTGCTGATGAAGCCCAGTAAAAAGATGAATCAGAAATCTTTAGACTCAGTTGCTTTTTGCAAATTAATGACAGTAAAGATGCAACGTTTATATGTTTAAACTATATATAAAACTTAAGCATTGTTAAGCAGCAATCTTAAGCAGATGTTACAAGGCAAGAACAAGGTAACTGCAAGCCTTTTCTTTATGATCATTTTTGCTTGTTCAGTCACTCTACAGTGGGACTGCAGGTAAAAAAAAATAAAGATAATCCCTTTTTGGCCTAGAAGGACACATTTATCTAATTTAATGTCAATTATTGTGTGTTGATCCTCACAAATACAAAAGGTAAATTATGTAAAGTTAGATAACCTTTGCCAATATCTCAATGTAACTACTACTCATCGGATATTTAATTAACTGGGAATATTGAAATCCACGGCTGCTGTTTTTCCTGCTAATACATTATTGATAACATTACCGAGTTTCATGGGAAAGGAAGAGGAAGAAGTGGGGTGGGGGGGAGGGGGTTGAAGCAGTAAAATAGAGGAGAGATCGGAAGCTCTCCAGTGTGAAAACACAATAATTTCCTCTTGGAGATAATGCTTGGCTTGTCCATTCTGGGTTACTGTAGAACCTGGTGCAACATGGTGACGTCTGTGAAAGGGGACCCACACCCTATGTGCATATTCTGAGCTACAGAAAATGCAACAATTAAATTAGGAATATGATATTCCATTTTTGCTCAGAAAGTCCTGTAGATCCTACACGTGACTTCTTTAAATCCTTAATCTGATAATAAAACCTTAAACACTGAAGTTGAGTTGTACTAAAATATAACTGCTCACCAGTATTTGTGACCTCAGCACTCCATGAGTTCACCAGCAACTGGTTGATAAACACCCAGATGGAGAAGATGCTAAACCCTGTGAAGAAATAAACAGCCATTAAATATCACTCCTGTAGAGTAAACAATCATATTCAGTGGGTAGAAAGACATGTTTAACTCACCCGTCATGATTTCTACACGTGGCTCATCCAAGCAGACCTGAATCTGTCTAATAATAATGCTTCACAGGGTTTTTCTGTTTCTAGGAAAATATTTAAATGACAGGGCTTAACTGCTCTCACCATGCCAACCCCTAATCTGAGATGGTCTTCTGGCTTCATAGTGTCAAATAGAGAAAGGGCGGCGACACAGTTTCCTCTACTTCCTCTATGTAGTTTTTAGTATAGCAGGTGCCAAATAATTTTGCTTGCACCAGAACTGCTAGAACTGGTTCTCAGAATAATGTTTAAATTCATCTGGTGTGTTTACGGAGTAAAAACCACTTTTTGCAAATGATGAGCATACTTTGCATTTGTCATTCAAATTTTTGCAATGAAAGCAAAACCCCCCCCAAAAAAGAAAATGCTGCGGTTCATTTATTTATTTTTTTACTGTTCTCTACTTCCACCTGCTGGCAAATATAAATATAACAACCGGGCCCCTAAAACAAACTCACAGAACGCAAATTAGATAATTTTTTTTTTTTTTTTTTACAACATCAGCACGTATGAATGTTACTTCTCCATATATTTTTGACTTTGCTTGTTTAATTTGATCCAATGTTCTTGTGCAAGACTGGCATAAATACTTACTTCTAATTAATACGCTACATTTAAGGGGAAATATGGTCACTACATTCAATTAACTTTACAAAATTAGGCTTTTTAATAAGTAATTGTTTCAATTAATTTTAATACAAAACCATTTGATCGTTTTATCTTCTCAAGTGTGAAGATTTGCTGTTTTCCACTTCAAATACTTATATACTAATAATTAATTATTAATAATATTATTTAATATATTTTAAATGCATATGTTTGGACTAATGTTCAGATTTAACAAGCAGTGTGGCTGTGTCTTTGGGATGATGGGCTCCGGGTCACTGAGGTAGAATTTCCCTGTAAACCAATCAATTAATCAAATTAAACAGATTTTAAAGCCCCTGGATGCCTGAGACCCTTGGACAGTTGCCAGTTTTTCTCAGTTATCAATCCAGCCATACTGACATTTCTCAATAAATCAAAAATCAATTAAAACTTTATTTATATAGCACATTTTGTACAGATTGATGCAAATCAAAGTGCTTTAAAGATGACTGAAAATTGAAGAAAGCTTGAACAAGCAAAGAGAAAACTGTAATAATACTGCCGATTTCAAAGAGAGAGAGAGAGAGAGAGAGAGAGAGAGAGAGAAAGAGAAGTTAAAGACAAGGCTACTAAAGAGAACTACTGACACATCTTTATTTGTGATTGGATACGTTGGTTAATTTGTTGATGTGATTCCCTGGTAATATAATTAAACTGACTTATCTATTGACTGTGTTGTGTTTTTCATTAATATTGTTGTGCCGCATATTGTGTTTGTCAGATGCAATGTGTATCATTTATTACCTGCTCATAGGGATTTGTTTTAAAAAACAATGGGTCTAATTGAGTAGTGCTGGCCATTTCTTCTTGAACACTGTTCCTGCTGCCGCACATCAGTTGTTTTCAGTAGCTCCCTCACTGTCTTAGCTTCTTCCCGTCCATCCATACTTTGATAATGAGGCTGAGAAACACCCTGCAGAGGTCAGCAGTCTATCACAGAAAATAACCCAGACAGGAAGAAACACTGACACTATTATTTGTAATGTATGACAAAGGAATTCACATTAAAATGATGCTTGTAAAGAGGTTCCTTTAAAAAATTACCCCATTAATGCTGATTGGTTGCAAAGTTGTGCTCTTTCATGTCCTCGTGACCTTTTTGAGATTTTCTCCTGTTGAAGTAATTCTCCTGTGTAATTTCCTGCTAACTGTAGCAATTTTGGGACTAGCTTGTCTGCAGTGTCCACATGGATATCATTTAAGTATTGACCAAAATTAGGTTTGCTCAGTTCTTTTGAACTTTGCATTAGATTATAGCTCACCTAGAGGTTTCAGATGTTTTTAGATTTTGACAAATTAGTTATTAGTCATTTAGGTTTTTCAAGGCTCATATTCTATATTTGTTTGCGCTTTGTAGATATCTTTATTTCTGATAGAATGTCAGCAGCTGGTTTGTCATACTAACCTGAAACAACATCATTGAGAAGATGTGTTCTGCATCTTGACATCTTCTTGGGGAAGACTGTTTGCACTGTGGTTCGCATACCACTTCAGTCTAAAAGTGTATGAGCTCAGCTTCCCTCTCTGAGACCATATTGTCTTTCATCCAAGTTTGTGTTTGGGTGTGTGTTTTGTGCAGCCTTGAATTTTTAGGACAAAGAGACAACACATTTTTATGATTCTTTGAGAGAAAACATTGCTACATAAAAAAGAATATTATATCAATCAAATTGTCTCGCAAAAAACTGCTACAAGCATCACGACTGCATTAAAAATAACTATATGTGCAAACTTTGCGCTTTGTAATAAATGAGAATCACATTTGAATGACGCAAGATCTTTTCATTTCCTTGAATGACTGTACTGTATAGTCTTGATGTTTCATAACTGTGGACGTCCATACATCACGCTTCATTGGACATTCATTATACCAACTGACCTGTGGCTCTGCAGCTTCAAAGAACAACTGCATTTGAATTACATCATGTTTCCAAGATATGATTGATATGAAAAGAACAAAACACATCAGGAAATAATTATCAAATCATCTTTTCCCGCCTTACAAGTGCTTGAAAGGGGATTCTATCTGTGCAGGGCTCGCAGACCTGCTGCTGGTCGTCGTGGTGCAGCTGGCGCAGGCTGCAGACCAAGACTCACTGCTTCCTATAGCATTCCTGGTAATTGAGGTCAGATGGTCCTCTGAGTGGAACCTGTACTGGGAGTAACCTGGAAGCATTTATTTTATGGAGATGTTTAGTTAAGCCATGCTCCCACTCTAAATGAGCCTCAGTCCAGCTCTGGTGATGAATATGATTGGTGAAAGCACTGAAGGCTTGTTCCTGACTTCTTCCTTCGCCTGGATCGGGTTACAGATTAGCAGACTTCCTTTCCAATTGTGGAACAAGCCAGTCCAGGATAGGTGTACTAGTGAGGGCATTATGTGCCACCTCAAATGGGGTTTCTGACAGACCTACGCAGCGGTGGGTTCTTAAACAGCCCCTCAGGTATGATTTGTTAAACTTGGTAGGAGATGCAGCTGGTTGTTGAGTCAGCCGGTGGTCCACATTCAGACAACTATACTTAAAGTGCTTTGTATGAGTTATGTGAAAGGTCCCTGACAAACCCACAGAGAGTTATTATCAGAATCACCAGTCCCCCCTCAGCTCTGTGCAGCTTTTCAACCACTTCTAGCTCATTGTGTTGGCAGTCCAGCACGGAAACTCGGCTCATCTCTGTCAGCCACAGCAGAGCATATAGCATTTTCTTCTCTTTTCTGATTGGCTGACTGTGATGAGCCGGTGCCAAACAGGAGACAGGAACTAGAATACGTAGGATGATGAGTTCTGGCACATGAATGCAAAGTAGTTGTCAGTATCTGATCTCTCATCAGTTCTCAGTATGTGTTGTGTTGAACACATAATTTACCTCCTCTACTCCAACTGGACATTTGTTTCCTTGCACATCTGCAGCAACAAACAGCAACAAGTTTTTATCCCTCGTTCTTTTTTTGTGTGTCCTGGTAACTCATTCAAAGTTTTAAAGTATTGTGAAGCTGGAGACCGATCAGTTTTTCTTCTGGTTTTGTTTTGTCCTGTAAGGTAAATTTAACCTATTGACCTAACGGGCAACACATGGATGCAAAGCCAAATCTCATTCACAATGAAAGGCAGCCATTGCGCTTGCGGATGTAAAGAGACCTGCACTAAGGGAACACTTGTGATCATTTGTACTCCTCCCTTTTTAACAGTTTGAGTCTTTTGAATGACTTTTATCACTGTATTGTACTGTAGGTGGGTTTTAATTGGTCACAATCCTCAGACCTTAAAACTACATTCTACATGCAAATGAAGTGAGATCAGAGGGAGAAGCAAGATTTGGACCCATTCATCAGCTGTCAGAAAACCAGCGCAGGTTAATATAGAAAAACAAAGAGTCCCTTCGCTGTAACATGGTCATTCTGCATGCAGACCATATTTGAAGTTTTCATGGTTCCATGGTTTAACCCACAAAAATTGGGGCAGCACGAAACACTAACTTTAATCCTTTCTACCTGAAGCATTGCACTCGTTTGCGCTGCTTTATCACACTCTGCAGCTAAGAGGGTGAATGGCCAGAGGTGCCCTTATGCAAACAAACACATGGGGAGTCCTGGTCATGCCCTAGGTTATAGATCCTTTCCAGCAGTCTTTGCTTAAACACCCCTCTGCTTCCTGTCCCACCTTTTAGACTTCCTCTGGTTGACCAGAGTGAGAGCGTGGCCGGGAACAGCCACCTCTCCTTGACACAGTTTGACTCTGCTGCTATACTCGGAGCTGCTAGGATCAACAGAGCTGCAGGATATTGCAGCCGGCATCAAGCTAAACACACAATGTCTCCTGCACAAGTAATTTCTACGTTGAGCGTATGTGATGTGACAGTTTAAACACTTGAACTTAGAGCTGGCCTGCAGTGGGAGGTGGTGTTGGAGGAGGCGGTGGAGGGGTATGCGTGTGCTGGCCTTGTATGATTACTGTAGGAGCACCATTCACCTCTGATTGCTCTGGGTCACTGCAGGTGAGTGCAAGTGGTCGGAAGGAAGTAATTTTCCTTCTGGAGCTGGTTAGCTGATTGGGTAAGTAGCTGATCTCTGACACTGACCCAAGTCCTCGAACATATCTAGGGTTGAGGCAAAGAGCTGGATCCTGATCAGAGGCAGAACTCGGGCTAAATTAAATCAAATGGAGCTGCAACAATGTCTTCTCCTCATTTTTTTGAGTGCTGTGGAATGATTGAGCCTGCAAGAACTTGATTGAACTCTATTGTTTTTACACGAACTTTCTGTTTCTCTTGCATTGCTTAGTTTGTTTAACTAATTTCCAAAGAAAAAAAGACATTTCTCAATTTTCTGCACACAGATACAGATGTTTATCATCTGCAACAGAGAAGACAACAAATAAATGATGTGCTGCTCAAAGAAAGTCTCCTTTGGGAGGTCATAGGATCAACGTATAAAAGGAGGTGAGAGGTCAGGTTTAGCAAAAGATCAGAAACCCTGGAGCTGAAGGAGGTTCAACACCTTACTAATAAACACTACCACTTTTTGCCTGTATTGAATTGTATATGCAACGATTCTGTACTGCAGTTCCATAACACTTTAATAAACAACTTGTAACCTGACTGCTTCACGGTGGCATTCAAATGTAAGCTTGAGAAAACAGGACTACAGGGAGCAAGGGAGTAAGAATTGTGAATTTTACAGGAAAGGGGACATATAAATTACTAGAACAATTTAAATAAACAATGGCCACTTAATGAGGTGCAAACAACCAAATGGCTGCATAAAAAAAAATAATTATATAAATTCCTCATTCCACATCTCAAAAATCTGGATGCAACAAAAGGCTAGAAAAGTAAGAAAAATTGACAAATAATTAGGTTGATTGGCAACAGGTCAGTAAGATGACTGGGTATAAATGGAGTATTTCAGAGAGGCAGAGCCTCTCAAATGAAAAGATGGTCAGAGGTTCTCCAATCTGTGACAAACTGAGCAACATATGCTCCCATCCAGACAACATTCCTCTCTTAAAACTGTAAAGACTTCCCAGATTTTTACAGACAGTTGTTTAAGAAGACGGAAGATGCTACACAATGGTAAACATCACCCTCCAACCTTTTTGAGATGTGTTGCTCCCATCAAATTCAAAAATGAGCTAATATTTGTCATGAAATGTTAAAATGTCTCAGTTTCAGCATCTGATATTTTGGTTGTGTTCTATTGTCAATAAAATATGGGTTGGTGAGATTTGCAAATCATTGTATTCTGTTTTACACATCTTCCCAACTTTTTTGGAATTGGGGTTGTAAAAACTTTTTTAATTGGCGAAAGTGAGAAAATAAGTGTTTCTTGTTTGAAAATGATCACATATGTTCTTAGCATTAAGGTTATGTATAGACTATATTTTTTCATAAAGAAAAAAGTATTTGAACTTGTTCTCGTACTGAATCAAAGTGCACAGTGAAAAACCTGTGAAGTAGCAGCCCTTTGTAGAAGATGATGCTTAAGCTTCTGATGTACAAATCACTTTAGATTTCAGCACAAACTTATATCACTGTGGGTTCGAGATAATCCTCTGTATTTCTGGGTGTTTCCTCTTTTGGGGGTGGTAAAACGAGACACATTTGAGGATACCCTTAATTTTGCAGCACTCACTGGCCACTTGAGGGGTTTGTACTTTTACCCAGCAGGGGAATAACATGAGCTCTCTTTCCTCCTCCCTAGCGGAATTGATCAGCTGCTTCCTGGCTGTAAATAAAGGGACATACTGTAATCCACTTGATAAATATCAAGCAGAATACAGCAATCAGCTGAAAGCAATTTGCATGTCTGTGCTCAAGCCAGCGGCTCGTGATTTTCTCTCCTGTCATCTATCATAGACCACACTTTTGGGCCAAAATACACAATACCCCTAAATTGCTGTCATATGGAGTGCATGGCCTGAAAAAAGCCCTTCATTTTTCCTTGTCTGTACTTCAAATAAACTTGTATTTGTTAAATAACTGGAGAGTGTTTTTTTCTCTCCAGTGCAACTTTCAGAGAGTGGGATGGTGTAATGTGCCATTTCCTTTGTTTGTTGAAAGCTTGGCTGCAGGACTGTAATCTAGATGGGTTTGATCTCAGAGTAGCTGCAGCCTGTTGAATGTTGGAAGGTACTGGATGGTGAGTCTTCAGACGTCAAACTGGTTCGGCAACAAGCTCCCATAGGCAAACATTCCTCTCTCAGTTTTTGTTGAATTATTCATGTGCTTCTTCATATTCTCAACTGTTAGTTTTTCTGAAAAATTGTACATTTTCATATACACACCACATAGACTGAATTAAGGAAACATTTGGTGGACACCTCTATCCGAAGAGCCTGTGAGTGGTTCCCACCCTTCTTTGTCTGATGTTCCTCCACAGCCCTGTCAGATGGGCTGAAGTACTCCAGCATAAACCAGATGTTAATAAACACAACTGGACACCAGTTTTATTTAATGAAACAGAATTCAGTCAACTAGCTGCCATTATCCTGCCCGTTTCAGAAGTTTCAGAAGGCCCCCAGGACTACAATATACCAGTCGGCCAGTTGGTTTTTTTAAAGGTCAATGCATGCTGCAATTTGGTGACACCAGCAGCAATACTAAATATGACAAGATCAAGATTGCCTGGCTGTGGTGCACTTTAAAGTGACAAAGCCCACAAAAAACGATGAATTCAGGGTGGATGAATAACAGACAAAACACAAGTATTTAAAACAGGAGACACCAGTTTGTTTTCAATTTCAAACCAGCAGTCAATGATGTATCCTTTAACTCAACCCTTGACCTTGTACCTTAATAGAACTTTGTAGGTTTTGTGTCTAAAATTGACAAAGTTGTTTTTCCATGTTTATTATTGTAATTGTATTATCAGAAATTGTGGTCCTGTAATAGACTGGTGACCTATCCAGGGGGTCCCTGCCTCTCACCCTGACTGGGATAGGCTCCAAATCCATGCAACCTTTTGGACCTTGCAACAGGATACTTGGTTAAAGATAATGGATGGATGGCCGGATAAATGGATACATTTTTTTCTTTCAGTTGTTTTGTACTTTTATCTATCTATTTCAGTTCCTCTTTTGTTTACATGCTTTCGAGCATACAGCTCTATTTTTATGGTACCATTTCCAAACCTTTGAATTACACACATTTTTAATCCTATTTCGTTGTTTGTCTTTCTTTACACATGTTAAAGTATGGCTGGTATATTTTTAATTAATTCACAAAATATTTTTCAGGGTTTAATTAAGATGATTAATTGAAGATGATTAATTGCGTTTTCCACAGTGTCAGCTGCCGAGGCAACCCTGGAGATACCCACAATTGGGAATAGCTTTAGAGGGCAGATAGACCCCATTCTGTTTTCACAGAGAATGGCCTCAGGCCTCAAATTTGATCTCATCGATCTAACAGTTTTTACACAATGTTTCTACAGCAACAAGTTAGATGTTTATGTTGCATTTAAGGCTCACTCCACCCTGCTCCGAACACTTTCTCTCAGCCAGCTTGTCAAGTTGAGCATCAGTCATCCCTGTAACAGGGCTCTGTGCAGATTCTCTATAACGTGCAACCAAAGAAAGAGGTATGTAATGCACAATGCAGTTTGTCTGCACCTCACCGTAAAGAATTACACTGATTTTATGCAGCTAATAAGCTGATGTTGGCCTTGTTTAAATGAATCTATTAAATAAGAACAATTTCTTACAGATTTACGATTTAAACAGATTCAGTGTCGGCATCAAACTTAATTTGTAGCCCCTGTCTCTGTTTTGGCTTTAAATTAGGATAAATAACAAAACAAACATATGGCTAAAAGTTATCTTGCATAAAGGTTACAGAATGAGGTTTTATGGTTCTTCAGTGTTTTTTGTTAAGATCACAGTTAAAAGTTTTAGTGCAGCCACTAACTGATGTGATGATAAAGTTATATAGAGAACCAGAAAGTTACAGCTAATCGACACAAAGAGAGCTCTTGTTTGTAGGCAGCAGAGAGAGAAAGAGATAAGAGGGTTGGGAGGTCTTCTGATTTTGAGAGCTTACCTCAGTAGTATAGTAAATAATAACAGCAGCGTGGTTAACAAACTATGACTGAAGACAATGTCAACCGAACAAAAAGTAATGTATAACCAAAGGTTACTAGTTATTACTAGGTAAGGTTACTAAAACCGTAATTCTGAGTACTAAATTAAGAATACTGGAAGTACTGTACATTTTAAAGTACTTCAAAGTGTTTTTCTTTAGTTGTCTAAACTACATTGTAAGTGTACTACACTTGGTAAGCATTTGTACAAAACTACAATTCCTACTTCGGTTTACTTGATTGTTTTGAGGCGCTTGGTTTGCATGTATTTTTAAAGTAATGTTAACTAATTATAATTTACAGTGTGTGTGTACAGTGTATTAAAGCCTCTGACAACTTTGCCTTATGGTACGTTATTTGCACAGCAGAGAACAACATTGCCATTGGCCTCATTCAATGACAGTGATGAGTCTACATAAAGACCAAAAATTTAACAGCTGGTTTTTGGTGTGGTCATAACAATCTGGAGCTAAACGCTCTCAGAGCTGTGAAATGACAGTGGACTTCAAGAGGATTCTCTGCAACTGCTCACCATACATGACTGCACTGTGTCAAATGTAAAATCCTTCTGGTGTCTAGGATACACAATCTTCCAGTGCAGGTCAGGGCTGTAGAAAGGATAAATGCTGCCAACATGCCCAGTATCCAAGGATTCACGAGGCCTTTTAAACAAGAGAAAGCTGAGTCTAACATTTTAAAGATTTGGAGATAACTGTGTCATTCCAAGAGACATGGGAATTTTGCATTTTTCACTAGGACTAATATTTAACTGAGATGCCCTGTTGCTTTTATATCAGGTTATATTTCACTGAGGCAGTTTTCCAGTGTCAACAGGAGTAAATGGCTGTGCCAGTTTATGAAGTGCTCAGATGATGTCTTTTGGCTGCTCATCATCGTATAAAATTCCAAATCATTCCAATGAAACTCTCTTACAACAGTAACCTATGCAACCACCTTTTACTCAGTGAGTAAAAGCCACTAGACTCCTTTTTTTGTTAATAATCATCTTGATGCTTTTGTGGGTGGAGTGTAGCTGGAGGCAAAATTGAACACATTACCTATTGATGTTGGCTTCTAAAAAAATACGGGTTTATCTGGATATGTACCGTACAGTCACTCACTCTCCAGAACCACAGCTGTTACTTGAAAAAGGCAACAGGGATCAGATTTACTGACTACTACATGGTCATTCGATGGACAGGATTGCTGCCACTCACCAAGCCTGAAAGGACAAATGCAGAGTTACAGTTAAATATTGTCTGTTTGTAGGAATAAGTGATATATAAGTGAAAAACTAGGCATTGATAGAGCCTCCATCAATTCTGGAGCAAAATGACATTTCCAGTAGGTGTTGTAGCCTGAAGTGATTCGTGTTTCCCTCCAGTTTTTCTTTGTTTTCCCTCCAGCTAACACCATGGCGTAATCATGACGTAGGCTGCAAAAGGGTCTAAACAAGCATTGTTATCCATTTGTGACAAAAGGACCCCACCTAAATGCTGCTTGTTTAGCACTCTAAAGATTTTGCCCTCATGCGAACCCTTCGCAGTGAACGGACGACACACGTCATACATTGTTGACATACCAGCCATCAAAATGTCCACTGGGGCTCATTGGATGAGTCTAATAGCTTTAGCATGTGCTACAGTTTGCTTTCATTGTGGTAACGGGCTGGTGGCTCATTGTTTGTGGGGATCACAGACAACTCAGTGTAAAGGAAGGGCAGGGCTGCAGGATAGAGCGGCCTTGTGCACACCAGTACAGTAGTCGTGTGTGAACTTTACACATCCCAAGAGCTGTACAGGATGCAACAGGTGGCCCATCCTCAGAAATTACCATTGTGAAGAGGCTGCTGTGCATTTCATATTGTCTGGGGCTAGGGAACGGGCAGGTATGAGTTAACAAACTTTTGAAAGAGGGGCATATTTGGGAGATTAGTAAAACTATGTAAAACTCTGATTCTTTGCAGGAATTCATTTTGAGTTACATGAGTGTTTAGTCTCTGTAATTCATGAATGGCAAAAAAACAACTATAATTACTTTAAAACATGTTAATAGATGGCTGCTATTTTTTCTCCAATGTTCTGTCATGGACTGATCATGAGACAATGAGCCCCTGGTCTCAGACTCTTGGTAATTTTCTGTCACTTTGTGGTCATTGTGTATCTCTCATGGATGTTTTGTGTCGCATTGTCCCTTTACATGTATGTTTTTTTTTTTCGGGGACCCTTTATTGTCATTCAGTCTCACTTTGTGGCTGTTTTGCATCTCATGGCTGTTTCATGTCCACATGGTTGTTTTGTGTCACTTTGTGGTTGTTACCTTGCGGTTAATGTGTGCGTTTTTGTTCTTATTTTGTGGGGTTCTTGTGATTATTTTGTTTTACTTTGTGGGGATGGTCTGCAGGTAGCGCGGTGGTGGAGTGGTTAGCACTGCTGCTCACAGCAAGAAGGTCCCTGGTTTGAACTTTGTCAGCTGTAGCATTTCTGTGTGGAGTTTGCGTGTTCTCCCGGTGCTTGTGTGAGTTTCCGGTTTCCCCCACATAGGCCAAAGACATGCGTGTTAGGTTGATTGGTGACACTAAATTGCCCATAAGTGTGAATGTGAGTGTGAATGGTTGTATGACTGTGTGTGTTTCTCTGTGTTGGCCTGAACACAGACTAGACTGGACACCTGTCTAAAGAGTACTCTGCCACTCACGCAATGACAGCTGGGACAGGAGCCACCCACTGTCTCTGAAAAGCCCTTTTAGGGATTATTACAGACCTAAAACAACTTTACTCTGGTGAAAACTTGTGAATGTGGACAAAACCTTCAATCTTGCGCGTGATCACTAAAGAGCGATGATAATGGAAGTGAAATAACACTCTTCCCTCCTGCATCTTGACCACTCCACTTCAAGTTGACCCTGCTCTATCTGGTAATGGCAGTTAATGCACCTCGCTGCTGGAGTGCATTACACTGACACTACACAGACACTAAGACAATGTGGTTCTGCTGTTACAAATGCTTTTTAGGTGATCAATGAGAATGAAAGTGTCATTGATTTTATAAAAACCTTTCAGCCTTTTTATTACTTCTCTGTAGGTGTGAGGAGTTCAGTGATTTCAGTGAAAAAGGTTTAAATATGTGTCTTTGATGTGGAAATTATTTCTTTTTATGACTATTGTGAAATATTCAAAGTAAGGCAGGTTTTGTATGTTTTTTGACGTAAACATACTACAACTGTAGTAAATTTAACTGAAGTGAAACATTTGTCAAACGAGAATATGGAATCTAGAGTGGGTATAGAACGGAATCGCCCCCTTTCAAAACATTCACATTTTATTGTTTTACATTTGGCAGATGCTTCTTCAAAACGACATACAATGAGGAATAAGGCAATCAAAAGTTCTGAGTGAACATTAAAGAAAAGTGTTACAGGAAGAAGTGTTTCCTTTTCACGAGATGCAAATGCTAAATAGAAAAAAGTGCATAGGAAGTTGCAGAAGAGTTCTGTTTTTAACAGGTTTTTGAATATGGAGAATGTGGCTGCTGAAGTGCAGAGTTTAGTAGCTTGGTCCACCATTGTGACACCACTGAGCTATAGAGTTTTGCTTCGTATGTTATGCTGTGTTGTGATGGGATTACCAGATCCGGTTCGTTGGCAGAGCACAGTGGGCAGGAGGGACGGTAGACCTGGATTAGGGAGCTTAGGAACGCAGGTGCTGTTGACTTGACCACTGTGTAGCTTGCCTTCATGCTGGCAGCTACACGAAGCCAGTGCAGAGAGAGTGAGATGTGTGTCCTGAGACATGCTGCAGCATTTTGTATCATTTGGAGGGGGTTGATTGTTCATGCTGGTAGCCCCGTTGCAGTAGTTGAGACAAGATCTGACCACTACTACAGAAGCACTTGCAAACTGAGTCAGGTGTAACTAACTATCTTCTGGGATCAATAGCAATGATTTCAATCAGTTCAAAGAAAAAGAAGCTAATCTTAAAGAATTCTGCTGCTTTGTGGTGCAACTAAAAGCTCAAAGTCTAGTATGGGTGGGGGGATCCTTCAGTTGTGGAAAGGCACTGCTCATATTACCACATCTCTGCCCGGGCGGTTCTGCAGAGTGAGGACAAGACTGGTCAGAGAGGCTACACAGAGGCCAGTGACAACTGGAATGGTCAACATGTGCATGTGACAACAATACAAGTGCCCCAGAACCCAGAAGACTGGTTTGTATGGCAGAGTTGCAAGAAAACTCAAGAAACATCACAAGTCATTTTTGTTTTGTGAGCATCTGGAAGATTCTGAGGCCAGAAAAAAAAAAGGTTCTATGAGGCCAAAATTGAACTGACATTACCTCTTATTAAAATACAGCAATGGTCACGATGCAAAAAATAACACACCTACAGTGAAGCATGGAGGTGGTAGCATCCTGTTGTGCGGGTGTTTCTGTTTCGCTATGAATAGGCACTTCTCTGGATAGCAGGGAAAATAGAAGGGGCCGATCCTGCAAAGGTAGGAAAAATGTTCACCTTTCAACATGACATTGACCCAAAGCACACAGCCAAGTTGAGCATACAGTGGTTGAAGGAGAAAGAGGCGAATGTCCTCACATGGCTGTTGCTTTTTCCGCCTTTCTCTAGTATCTTGTAACCTTTATTTACTGGTGGTGAATAAACTAAATATGAATCTTTTGAAAGGGGGAACAATTCTTTTCTAAACCCAGTCTCCTACATAAGTATTGAAGGTCAAGGCTAATTTATTTGTTTTTGCTGTACACTGAAGACATTTAAGTCTGAGATAAAAAGATGGAAGATGAAAGTTCAGAATTTCAGCTCTCATTTGGTAGTATTTTCACTTTGACACATTTAGGAACATAGGGGATCACTTTGTGAATAAAACATGTTGGGTCAGATCACTCATATTTCATCTCCTCAAAGTACTGGAGTCTGTGACTTGAAAAGTGGGAAACAAATCAGAGGAACTGTAGTAACATTTTTCATAGCCTATAAACAATTATTTCAACAAAAAAACAAACCACCGGTGTACTCAGCAACATACAGGTCAGCAAAGGAAAGCAACAACTGATGACAGAAGCATGGTGAGAGCTCTGAAGACAATTGGTGGCATCACCAACACCCTTTACAGAGCAGGGTAAAGGTACAATCCCCCATTTAAAGATGATCTCATGAGCACCACATACCACAGGCCACACCACAAGATGGAAACATCTCACAACCAGATTAAATGTAATAAAAAGAAATACACAGATGATCTACAATACTTCTGCAGCAAAGTTTTATGGACCAAGTGGAACCTCTCCCAAAGTGATGGAAAGGCCAAAGTGTAGAGGAAGAAAGGATCTGCTAATGGCCCAAATCAGACTGGCTCAGCACAGTGGTCTTAAGCGATTGTATCAGCAGAATGAATTCAGAGGTGAACAGAATGATTTTATCTGCATGTTTATGAGGAAATGCATCAAAATGAATTGAAAGGCGCTTCATCATAGAGCAAGACAGTGATCCAAGGTGTGTTTCCGACTCACCAAAGAACGTCATCAAAGGGAAAAAGTGAAAGTGTTTGGTTGGGACAAGTCAATCACCAGACCTTAATCCAAATGAACATGAATTTAACCTGCTGAGGAGAAGATTAAAGGGAGAAACTGCCAAAACAAACAACAACTGAGGGAGGCTGCAGTAAGAAGCCAACCATTTGATCATGTCTCTGATTCACTGATTTGATGTAGTTACTGCAAACAAGGAATTTGCATGAAACAAATTGCATTTGTATTAGTTTAATTTACAACAAAACTGTCTGTTCCATTTCTTCTGGAAGATGTAGAAGATCTGACACAAAAGGTGCTTTACCTTCTTTGTTGTTTAATGTATTGAGGTGTAAATACCATAAAAAAATCTTATTCTTTCTTCTTCCTTCATTTGATCTTTGATCTTAAACCCAAATGTCTTCAGTTCAGCAAAAACAAATAAATTAGCCTTGACGTTACTACACCTTTAGGGCACTGTATGCAATAATATTACAGTTTAAGGAAGATTTCGATTTACTGCCCTAGTGCCCAATAAAAACACTTCAAATTTGTAATTTTTTATCAAATACAAGAACTCATCAGATGTGATCCTTTAAAATTTAAATTGTATTGCATTTAAATTGTGATAATGAACAACAAACCTTGAATTTATGAATCACACAACAAACCTTTTCTCTTCATACATATACAATATGAAAAATGACAAAATAGAATTTAGAGTGGTGGACTTTAATGTTATTGCATCATTTAAAATCCTATTAATGTTGACCTTGGATGGAAATTTGATTTGGTGATCTGAAAAATAAACAGTGATTAAAACGAGGGGGGGGGGAATTACCACAGTCAAACAATTCAAACAGACATCCTCACTGAGAATAAATGATATTATATTTAATGTGAAGAACAATGCAATAATTCACTCATAATTGGAGGGAAAATTGAGGTTTTTGGCAACACAAAATAAAATCAAACAACACAGCTCTGTTGGACAAAACACTGCATCTTGTTTTAAGACAAACGTAAAAAAATATAAATCTCCTTTGTATCTGAATGTATAAAAACTGAACAGAAGGACAACTGCAAACGGAGCCTAAAAAGTAGGCATTGAAAAATAAATGACATGTTGAATAGCCACCAATACATAGCTTATCATCAATATCATCTTTAATATGTTGCCTCCATTACCCTGCAGGCAGATGTGACTTCAGAAAGTGGGAAAACTGTCTTTGGCCCCCGGTCTGCAGCGTTCACGTTCAAAAAAAAAAAAAAAATGACAAAGTTGATTCCAATCATCATTTACGGTATTTTAATGAATGCGTGTCCTAAATATTCGTGTGCCTAAAAACCGGAGGGTAGAGGGTGCTGGTCCAATGGGCAGGATCAGATACCGTCTGATCCTGAACTGGGTGTAAACTCTGAGTTCGAGGCGGGGAGAAGAAACCACAGCGGACCGGTGTTCCGGCAGCACTGGGAGTGTGTCAGGGAGGGACACTGGTGCCACTGGTTTCATTTCCAGTCCCGAAAAGTTGAAGAAGTTGGAATATTTTACAGAGAGGGAAGGAGACAAATATTTCTGTTTCCGGGAGGAAAGCCTGTACAAAGAGCCATGCTCCACGGAATATTTTGGATATTTTTCCTGTGATGTTCTGGGGAAACTTATATTGGACGATGTTTCTGCTACTTTTGGAAGATTATCCGTGTATGAAGTATATGTTTTTTATTCCGTAAGACCAGCATCTTATTTTACTGCCTCCAATATTTATACCGTAGCTGGTAATTAACATAATCTTGCATTGCTGTTAATTTCGACGAAATGACGGACAACACGGACTCCGGATTACCACCCAAACGCAGATTTTTGGCAGTTTATGAATGCAGCTGTAATCACCCAGGGGAGCCTCAAGTACTTAAATTGGTCCATCACGAGAAAGAGACAATCAAGCTCCTTTATGCCTCAAGATCAGCTGCAGTTTCTGCACATTGTCTCTTATGAATAGACCGATCTCCAATTGAGCCTCTTCACTTTAGAGATTTTTCGATTTTCGATTATACAGCTATTGAAATTAGGAGGCCCCGCTTTTTTCTCTCTTAGCTTGGTGGCTCGGTTGCCTTTTCTTGATTGACAGATGAAATTGACACTCGGGTTGCCTCTTATCAAGCGAAGCATTTCAAGCCATCGCTAATTGCAGATATAGTGCCATCCTTTCTTTTCACTGCGTTTGATTGCATTGGAATACAGCCTCCTATTGCGCACAAGAGGAATGATCGATCATATATAGTTTTTTTTTCCTTCTAATTGCATCAAAATGTCTTTTGTTGCCAGGGTTTAAATGCAGGAGAAACTGTTATTCGTTGTTTTGGACCGGATATAGTGTGGGTTGGGGCAGAGATGCGTAATGCGCAGAGCAAGCTCCATCTTCTCTCCAAATAGGCAGCGTTCAAGACCCGAAAATGGTGAGTCACAAACATCTGGACGAGTTTGGTTTGCAACCTTTTGATTTCTTTGTCTTTCAGGCTGTGTGAGGCTTTGTGGATTCCTCTTTCTGCTCTCTTCACAAACTTTTTGCATGCTGCATAGCCGTCGCAGGGCTGCGAAGGTTTGCCGAAGGCACAGGTTTATTCAGGAGGAGACTGTACCTATGCTCATTTATGATGGAGCGTGAAATCCAACACAACTCAATTCACCCACTTTTCATTTGCTAAATAAAGGTCCACAAGACGCAACATGTGAGGTTCGAGATCATGTAATTTAAATACATCATATGTGGATGTATAGTGTTCAGTTGATTGGAAATGTAACATACTCCCGAACAGTAGAGAAAAGAACCCTTTTCCGGAGAAGAAATCAAATTATTCTTTGTTAGAGACACAACATCGCTGGTTAGGACTAAAACATGTCACGGACCCACCGCAGCTGACTCCGTATTAATAAACGTATAAAGAAACCTGAAAGATGCGATGAAACTAGTCCTGGTGTTTTTTTTGACGCAGTCTAAGTCGGAGGTGAAGAAGGAGTCCGGCGAGTCCAGTTCGTCGGAGGCCGCCTGCCTCTGTTCTCCACCGGCAGCCAAGACCCAGTGCGCCAACTGCGGCATGGAGATCCATGACCGATACCTGCTGAAGGTGAGAAACTATACGACCCGCAGTGCCGAAAATGCCAAACATTTTAAAATATATTTCACCACAAATTGAGTTCTAGAACATGAGCGAAACACGTGGAAACAGGGGCGATAATATTTCAAATTTCCTTTGTCGAAATTGTCATCTTAGTCCTTCTTTCTAATTAAAAAAAATTGAATAAAGTGCACATAGACCTTGTTTAAATTATCTAAATTTTTAGATTAAGGAAACGTTATGGTACGTTGATGAACATCTTGATGAAAGTGTCTTTGCACTGTGCATAGTCTGTAAAGTGTGTGTGTTTGTGTGTGTGTAAAAATTATTGAATTTAATTCACATTCGCGCAGGTCAACAACCTGAACTGGCACTTGGGATGTTTGGAGTGTTCAGTCTGCAGAGCGTCTCTGCGCCAACACAGCAGCTGCTACGTTAAAAACAAAGAAATCTACTGCAAACTGGATTATTTCAGGTATGAACTGTTTTATTCTGTTTTATTTAATGGGCCTTATTATTTAAGGTCATCACTTGAGGCACGCATGGAAATTATTATTAATCAATTAATATTTTGTTTTCATCCTTTGAATGGAGTTCCGTGTTTTGCCAAATTATTGATATTATTTTTTCTAACCTTTATATTATTACAATTATTTTTTCTTGATTGCTTTGCGTCGATGTGTCAGTGTAAATTATTTACAAAAATAAACGGGTTCATCATACCCGCTTCATAAATATAAAAATAACGATTTTTAGCCTAAATGGCAAAAAAAAGACAAATTAAAAACCTAAATGACCGTCTCTTTTTTATATTTTTGTTTCCTACATTATTATTGCATCTCTGTGCACAATCTAGACAATTCAGATATCTTCTTGTTTTCTCTTTTAATAATTTTTATTGAGTCCCCAAAATCTTTGTAGGCCAATAATTTCTTCCATATTAAAAAAGCCACGCAGACAAACGTAATTTGCATTAAAATGCACATCAATCATTTAATTGCGTAGACTAATTATTTCTACATATGCAAGATTATATTCTGATGTTGATGAGTTTTTAAATACGTTTCCCAGACTTGGCTCAAGAGCTGTAATTTCTGCAATTTTATTGCAACAAAATGGACATTTCTTTATGCAAAGGAGAAACAATGATTGAAATGATCAGTTAAAGAAATTACATCTCAGAAATTAAGTTTAGTTTCAATATATCACAATGCATTTCTTTGAAACTCAGACCTAAATCTGATCAGTCAACACAAAGTTACAGTAAAACAGTACAGTAATGCTGACATAAGACAGGGGTAAATGGTGATTTCCCTTTGCATCCAACTGCATGTCCGTGGGTTTTAGTAATTTTATTAATGGCAAAGTTTCACTTTTAACGTCCAGCTTCAACTGCATTTTTAGCTGGTTTCATGGCCCCGTCTTCTTGTGGGACCCTGCATCCTAAAGGCAGTTGCAGAAGTATATTAATTTAGTTTCTATTGTGCTCCCACGGTCTATTATCCTTAATACAGTTATTTTAAATCAACTTACTACAAACTGGCGCAAGTTACTGTAGGATTCAAGAAATGTTGTCACGTTAAAAATACATATTTTTACCTCCACTATTTGCATTGTCTTCCTGTTGTATTGGCTTCCTACATCAATGTGAGAGAAGGTCTGAGTTGACACAAATAAATATACAGTCATGGAGGTCGCCTCCAGTTACCACAGTGCAATAAACACAAGCAGCAGTGAGTCAACTGGGAATTGTTTTGCCCTGAGTTTTACCTCTCAGGCTACACATAGACTGGTGAAACTAGATTTAAAGGCCATGCTGAGTTATGTTTTTCAAGAAGGACATCAATCAATGACAAAAAAGCAAATAACATCGTCTTTATTGAAAAGTAGTGTATGACAGCAAGTTCTCTGAGGTACTGGACAATAGTTTAATCTTTGAATGCCTCTGAAATTAAAATTGAACCTTTCAAACTTGGACAATTGCTTTTGGTTCATCTGCATTTGTGCACACATGTAATATGGGAAAAAGGTTTTAGTTCAAGGCTGTCTTGTTTTAAGGGGTTGTGTTTCGAAAAGTCAGCAACCAAAAGAACTACTAGAAAAAGATTTGGCATGAAGACCAATACTAATACAGGTAAAAAAAAGATCAGAAACATAAAATTTGGTGCTGTGGCATAATCTTTGAAATATCATACTAGTGGTCCTTTGTTCCTGCTATTAACCCGTTAAATGAACTGTGGTCTGCTTTGTTTTCTTCAGACATTGCCTGAGGAGACCAGATGAGGCATTTTAAAATAGAAGGACTGAAATATTAAGAACCTTTGTTTTAATCAACCTATGACCCCTCTGCTGATGAGCATTTTACACACTTTTCTGATTCCTGTTCCATATTTCCTGCCACAGAAGATCAGCAAAATATCTCACTTAGACAAATATATGACAACACAGCAAGCCATGCACAGTGTTATGGGCGACCACTGAAGAAAGCGCCACATATATAGTTTCTCTGCTGCTTTGTCTGTTTTCTTAAATGTTGTCTGCTCCGATGCTTAGCCTGAATTGTTATTATTCTAAAATGTGCGGTAGACATGGACAGAGAGCAGATTGCAATGAGCAAGGCAAAAAATATAAAAAGATTAAATTGGAGCAGTGAACTTGCACTGCACAATGGGATGGTTCAGTTAAAACATGTAAGGCAAAAATCCAATGGAAATATTCAATCTACTTTTGCACATTCAGGTTGAAGTATGATTGACATAAAAAAGCATCAAACTAAAGATAAAAACAGAAATGACCTTTGTTTACAGGAAAGTGGACCATAGGCAGCAATATGTTTGCATTTGGACTAATCCAACTGTTGTATCTGAGACTGTCAATTCTCATTGTAGCTGTCAATGTATTTGGATTATTTTATTGTAATGCATTATGTAAGGTGACATTTGCTGTAAAGATTTAAAAGCTGGATCTAAGCTTCACCTGCCTGTTTCCGTCTCCCCCACAGTAGGTTTGGCACTAAGTGTGCGCAGTGTGGCCGGCAGGTGTATGCCAGTGACTGGGTGCGGCGGGCCCGAGGCAGCGTGTACCACCTTGCCTGTTTTGCCTGTTTCTCCTGTAAGAGACAGCTGTCCACCGGGGAGGAGTTCGGCCTGGTGGAGGGCAGGGTGCTCTGCCGCAGCCACTACGACATCATGGTGGACAACCTCCGCAGAGCTGCAGAAAACGGTAATCAACAGTATGAAAGATATACATTAGCTCTGTGCATGGTCTTGAACAAAAATGACACAATAATACAGATGAGTAACGCCCATGGCTAAAATGCGATCCTGTAGAGGCCCCTGTTGACCCCCACTGCACCAGTCTGCAGTGGGGGCATCAATTCATCTAATGAATGTTTTAAGTCATTTTTTTCAGTAGTTTAAAGTAAAAATGACAAAACTTTACACATAGGATCATCTCGTATGTAAATCTTTGTTAGTGTGTGTGGTTTTTGCTGCTCGCTGGTGGTCGGACTATAGAGGAACCATATATTTTGGACATTTCTGAACCATTTCTTTCTTTTTGTTTATAAAACAAATAATGATCCACTTATTAATAAAAATAGCGGTTAATTGCAGTCTTGCAGTTCCACTGTGGTGCAGAAATACTGGCCAGTGATTTCTGGCCAACAGAAACACCAAAGCCATTTGATAAAAATACAACTTTACAACAAATGAACTCAATATAAACGAGTTAAGACCCTAAAATTATTTTGACACAGAGGCCACAAGATGGAGGATCTGCTGTATTTAACATTGCATTTTAATGATTTTCCAGCTAATTTTCAATCAATTAAATCAGAACCAAATGACATGTAGTAAACCTCGGGCTGTTTGGAGGCTGTGGTGGTCTGGGGCCCATACACAGGTTTGTCCGGTTGGTAATCCATCTTTGGTCAGGGCCGCAATGATAAATGGAACAAAATAATCAGACAAGTTTTGATCAATGAGCTCTAAAGTTTGCAGGGCTCCTAAATTTGCTTTTTTCCACACTGGCTGAAACTTCAGGTTTTGTATAAGAGCTTGATCCAGCTCCTTGTTGCAGCCACGTAGCACTGTTCATGATTAAAATACAAAGAATCATTTATTTGTTGTGGATTAATTCTTACATTTCTTAGTATCCTGACATGACTTATTAATATTTGATGTTTGTTAACATCTTGAACAAAGATCTGAGCTTTTGAACTCCTTCAACATCTGTAAAGTTTTGTTGTCTTAATTTGAAAAGGTTTTGAGGACTTTCAACCAAAATGCAGAAGTCATGTTTCCTATATTTCTTATCATGATAATAACTAGTTGCACTTTTGGGAGAATTAAGCAAACCATGATGTTATCAATACTTTAAACAGCGGTCGTTTAGCAAGAAAATAATTTATTATGTTTTGTGGTTGCTTGCACAAATTTCCAATGTTATGACACAACCGTCGTGGAGTTGTGAAACTGTTCACAGTGATGACTGAATTTTCACTGTTGGTGAAGTGA
Source organism: Channa argus (assembly GCF_033026475.1). NCBI lineage: Eukaryota > Metazoa > Chordata > Actinopteri > Anabantiformes > Channidae > Channa > Channa argus. Next base: position 6,539,199 of record NC_090207.1, read on the forward strand.
CATGGGGAAACAAGTTGTGGTTTTCCCTGATTGTCTTCAGGCACAGGACTGACTCTGGAGGGAGCACTGCCCTCTGATCAGGACTGCCAACCAAAACCAGCAAAGAGGGCCCGGACGTCTTTCACTGCTGAGCAACTGCAGGTAGATCCCACTTCTTTAGTGAAGACAAACTCCACTCTATTACATGTAATTGACCTGACCTAAAAATGTCACTATAGTCAAAGTATGTTGTATAAATAGGAAAATGTTGTATTTTTACTCAAGCTGTACTATTTGGGCACAATTTAACTCTTTTTACTGGTTGAGGTGAATCAGATTTTGTGTCTTGGACTTCAGATGATAAATGAATAGTGTTGTCATACTGAATTAATTGCTCTTATTCTGCCTATTTATTTTGTTTGTAATACACATAAATGTCCATTACAAGTATTATAAAGCAGCCAACACCCCTTCAAAAGTCAAAGCAATTAGTCATTTTGAAGACAGTTTTTTTCCATAGCGACTTACTGCACTACTAAGTACCATACACTCAGGGGCAAGTTTGGAGTTTAGTGTCTTGCCCAAGGACACTTTGACATGCAGCCAGGAGGAATGGGCAGTTCTACCTCTGAACCTGTGGTTCGTGGATAACTGCACTACATACTGAGCTACAGTACATCTGCCCAATAGAGTTAATACTTTTCAGCCTGACTGAGGCAAAAAAGTTATGGTATGGAATGCAGACACGAAACACTCTCAGAAGTTTGCTACCTAAGAGCAGTGGCACAACCACGTTCATGGCCACAAATCAAAGCCGGGTCATGAGTGAGTGCAGAATCTTAGCCATTAGAGCATCAGTGACCAACTACAAAAGCACTGGGTTTATTGAAATCTTTAGGCATTAGAGTTGTAGGACTTGATGGATTATTGTCATGTGGGACTAGGAATTGCAGTAAACTTGACGGATCTGAAGGGTTGAAGCCATCAAATGTTTGGAAATATTATGTAAACAGTGACTTAAATATTTATGAACTTACCACCTGCTAATTGATTTAACATTATCTAGTGTAGTTCTGGAATAACCATGATCTGGGTACCTGAGAATGTTCACTCAGACTTAAGTTTTACCTGGTCTTCATGTGAGTGTAAAAGTAATTAAATCTGTCAGAAAAATGTAGGCCGGTAAAAAGTTTAATATTTCTATTAAATTTCTCTAGTATTTTAAGTATAATTAAAAAAATGTAATAGAACTTTACTCGAAATTAGCAGAGCACAATCACTCAAGTAATGCACACTACTTGAATAAATACACTTGTGTTGATTTATACCATCTGTGCTTGCAGGTGATGCAGACGCAGTTCGCTCAGGACAACAACCCTGACGCTCAGACGTTACAGAAACTGGCAGAAATGACAGGACTGAGCAGACGAGTCATACAGGTGGGCAATGGTAAAACATAGCTCCACAATATAGAAAATTCAGTCAGCAGTTTTCTTTTGAAGTGAAGATTTTGTTTGTCTCTTCACGTCTCTGAAATGTGTTCACATAAAGGGGAGATCACTCTCTGGTTGTAATGACCAGTCTGTCACTGATTTGTTTTAATGTGTTACAGGCTTTTTTTTAAGGGTTCGTAAACCAAAATGTTTGCGAACCATTATTCTAGGTAAAACCTACAAAGCAGATAAAGCCTACACAGCTGGGGGTTTTTTTTTTCTGGAATATAGTGTATTTCCAGATGTTGTGTCAGTGACTGATGAAGTGCTCGCATATTTTACAATAGCACAGTGATTAAATGCTGACAATACTGAATAAATCACTTTTTATAATATAAAAGTAGAAGTTCGTAGTATTAGAATATATTTAAAGTGTGCTAAGGAAAAAATTAATTAATAAGGAACTTTTAACAAAATGTTTAAAATACAGTTACTGGGGAAATTCATATTTGCCTCTGGAATGAAGTGTGAATTTATTGCAAATTAATTTCCTTATGGTGAGGTGGAATCATTTCTGAATTCTCGTGTGGATTAGTGGCTCCCAGTGTTTTTAGAGCAATTAAAAGAAAAGTTACATTCTAACACAGTTTTGTTATTGTGTTATTTGTTAATTTTTACCCCTTCAATAAAATTCTTAGAGAGGTTACAAGTTGTATTTTAGACTGAGTTTTATTGTGAGTTTACTCACTATCACCATTGCACAGATGTGTACAATCCTCCCAACCCACAGCTGGGGCAGGATGACTAACTGATTAACTGTTCAGTATTTAAATGTCAGAAGAAAATAGTGGAAAGACTTGAAAATGGCCATCATCATTCCCAGAATGCTATGTTGTTATGTTTTAAAATTCTTTTGTTGTCGGAGCAGCAGTCAAAAACTGTAATAAAATCTTAACCTTTGAGAAGCTGGTACCTGTAATTGTTTGGCTTTTTTTTTTTTTATCAATCATAAAAATTGTTTACAATGAATTTCTTCTCAAATAACTATTAAATGAACCAGCATAATATTTTAAGCTTTACAATACTCGACAGGTGCCCAAAACCAAACTCGGCCATGACACAGACAAAAAGACAAACAAATGGGGTTTGGTGTTTGGACCACAGTGAATCAGTCAAACCTTGGCTCTGATTTCCTGTGTATTATTAGTCATATCTCTGCTATCTGCATGTTCACATTATTTTTGATATTTCGTAGGTTTGGTTTCAAAATTGCCGTGCACGACACAAAAAGCAGCCGCCTCAGAGCAACTTCTCCCAGAGCGCTCCCCTCTCCAGGATGCCTCCATCGCTACCAGATGATATCCACTACTCACCTTTCAGCAGCCCCGACCGACCGCACCTGCTGGCCCTGCACGGATACCTGGACAGTGAGTGTTAGCTCTTTATGTCATTCCTGAACACACGTGAAAATTATAGTTGTTAATAACCAGACACTTATTAACACTACTTCAGATCCAAAAAATTTACTGTTTCAGTAGGTGTTGTTTTAATTAAGATTCAAAGGTTGTGTTTGTTATATTGTATCCAGTGGTAGGATTTACCTAAATACAATAAATCAAACACGTACTATAGTAAAAAAAGTTACTTTTACTTTACTTGAGTATTTAGATTCCCTGCTTTCATGCTTACTGTACTCAGTTGGACCCTATTTTGTAACAGAATTACGTCAGATACTCTTTTTTTAATTTCCATTGTTCTCAGTGCTGTAGTCCCATACTAATTAAAATGAAGCAAGCTATATTTACATAAAACCACCACTTTACACAACACACACTGCTATAGACTCATTAAAACTGTAAAAATACTGCGTATACAGTACATTAGTCAAATTTAACAGTAAAATAACTGTCTAAATTAACATCTAGTAAATTCATGGGGAGTAGAAAAAAATTAAAATGTTAGTTGAGCATTTTTGCATAGTAGTATGGTTTTAATAATTTTCCTTTGGTGGATTAGTTGTAAACACTGAGATCAGGAAGAATAGCCATCACATTAGTAGCAGCAAGTGAGGATTCAAATAAAAACATACTGTTGGAGTTTTGCTTAAGTGAAACATTTAATGCAGGATGTGTAAAGGACAAGGAGTTGGATTTTTATTGATTATTGTATTGAATGTTTCTATAATGTCTGGGGTTATTGTTACATGAAGGGATTGTAAAGCTGTGTGTGGAAAATACAAAAAGATTTTAAAAATCTAACAATTGAAACATAGTATTGTTGCTTTACATCTACTATGCATTCTGCATTATTTATTTCAGATGATTTCTAAGCTAGAATCTCTCTCTGTGGTTTAACTGAATGGTTGCTTTATCTCTCATTATAGTGTTTTTCTTTAGTTCTATGACATTAACATGGCCACACCGTTTCCCTAAATCCATGTTTCTCCTCGTCCTGTCTTCGTGCAGCTCACCCCTTCTCTGTCCTCGCTGCTCCAGGCCACTTGACCCATCCATCTATAGCTCTACCACAGCTTCCCATCAGCCGCTGACCTCCCGCATCTACTCTTCCGTCGTCACGACTGGTATTATTGTGACACAAAGAAAAAACAAATCGCGTGGGACATACTGTCAGAAATTAGCTCTGTTTTGGAGTCTAATCCTTGGCAGCAGGACCTTCGACAATCTGTTTTTAATCAGTTGGATTCTTCGATGTGAGTCTGCAGAGCTAAACTTTGTCTTTTTAAGACAGCTGACTGTGGTGATGGGAGAAACATGGGAGTTCATTTCAATTTTGTTTGGTTTTTTTATGATGCAGAGAAGACCACTCTTTGTTTTTCCTTATTGACGGGACACAGAACATTGCATCAGGTCAAGACTTTTTTGTTTTGTTTACTCACTCATGCAGTATTTTAATTACTGTAAATTGCTGCAATATGAGGTTTCAAAAAAGAAGACAAAATATGTGTTTTAGCAGTGTTACAGTAAAACCTCAGTTTTTTTTACCATTATGTACTGGTGATGAGCACATTTGCAGCTTTACTGTTGTTTGTTGTTGTATTGTTGTCAGAAAATGCAAACTCTTATTTATTCAGAACAGAAATTCACTTTTAAAAAGCACTTTTAAATGTGTCTTGAAATGGAATCGTTCAGTGGTTGTACATTGTAAATACCACTCTTGTTTAATAAAATGTATCAGATCTGTTATGAAAATGTTAATGATTGAGGATCTGGGTGTTTCTAATGTGTGCGTGTGGCTGAACATGTCAGGACAAACAAAGGAAGGTGAATGCATCTCCACTAAAAGCACATTATATCACTATTTTTACACCGAGACTACAAAATTCTAAAGGTCGCCTGTTGAGGCCAAGCACTTCCTGCAGTAACCTGTTATTGAGAGCAATATCCAGCCACAAACCTACACATCATTTCCCATTTACATGCTGTACTTAACGGGAAATGTAAAACGATTATAGATTATTTTCACTCAACGCTGTGATTGATCGGGCAGTTTGCTGGCTTCTATGAGACCTTTTCACACACCTTTGTTAGACTGGTTGACAGCACTTGAGCTGCAGTGAAGGCAAGAATGAATGAGTCAAAGGATATAATTAAATCTGAATTTGCCAAACTGGATCAATGTGCCCTTTGTAAATTCTCTAAGTGCGCCACGCCCGTACACTTATATTTTCACGGTCCTGTTCACATTTACACCACTGATACTCAGAGAGCAACTGCAACAACTAAAAGTAAAGGAGGATTTCAAGGTTCCTGGGAAGATTCCAATTTCTATGGCTAAAAACTGAGAAAATGGTTAATTTCTGCTAGTGTTCACTTATTTATTTATTTTTTTTACATAAAATGAAGAGCAAGAAATGTACTCAGCAGGACATTTGTCAGTGCTTTTGTGCACATGTGAGCAATATGTTTATTTAATACCTTAAAACAGTTGTCTTTGGTAATTCTTTAATTTGGAGCCACGTTGACAGGACAAAACGGGAGAGACACTTTTACTGTGAAAAACAGTGTGGAAAGAACCACACTATTTTTGGTAAATGATTTGGAAATGCCACAAAGGAACATCCAGCTTATGTAACCGCAGTTCATGCCTTCTCAGTATTCAGCATTACTGTAGCAATTTTTTACGGCAATGCTAGCTGCATAGTTGCATTGTCAAACTATTATTTTAAGTCCAACATTTCCTTACTGGGAAGGGATCTATGACATATGAATAGGGAGTTGGTACGGGGAAAAAGATTGATAGCAATTAATGGTAGCTGTTGATCTCTTAGCATAAAAACAAGCACATTTGCCCAGACGACGAGCCCCATAAGGAGAAAAATGCCTGCTCATTTAGGTTTTATATTTGGTCAAATGTTTGACTGGTTTCTTATTTGAGTGCTTGGTTTCAAAGAGTGAGATCACATCTGCATTTTAATACAGTTTCAGGTGTCAATAGTGTTTCTCCTGCTGCCTGAAGAGGAATGTCAGGAACTCGACAGTTTGACCCACAGTGCCATTCACATAACAGCAGAACCACAGCAGATAAAAACATGCAGACAATGGTTCTCCTCATGCTGCACAGAGATTTAATTAAAGATGCCCAAACACTGACTGGACCAGGTGTACGTGAGCGTGTGTTTAGTCACCGTTGTCTGATTTTTAGCTTTATGTACAGTGTGCGTGTCTTTTGGTAGAAGAGTATTGAATATCTGAGATTGGAGAACACCACATAAATAGAAGACTGATGGAGCACCCTTGTTCTTTCCTAAAACTTTACCTTTAGAGCAAATTTTTACTCTAATCAATCACTTTTAATCAATTCAATCCAGATGGAAAACGATGCTGCTCCTCGTGAAATCTTAGAACAAAAGCTGTCTCCATGCTGAGAGATGATTATCAGGCTGACACAGTTTGGGCCACCTGCCAGCACTACACTGTAAAAACATTTTTCTCCAACATTTCTTCCCCATTAAAGGCCCTCTCAGATACAACCGCTTAAAGCAGCATTTAGGCATGTCTCTCTCCATGCACAAGTATCCCTGAGCATATAAGCCGCCCCGTTTTGTCATCCTGTCATGCGTCCGCCTTGGTGATTGGCAGCTTGAAGTGGTTACAGATGAAAGCGGGCCCCCCATGCTAATGAATAGGCCCCTGATTGCAGAGCTGCTCACTCGCTGAATTACAGCGTCGCCCGCCTAATGAGCAGATACACTGCAGTGCCCCTCGTCTCTGCTTATTCACATTTCCCTCCTTCACGCTGATGAGCTCTCCCCTGCACAACAGTCAACAAAACCTCTGTGGTAGATTGCAATGTGAGCCATCTTCATCAGCACCGTCCTCCTCCCCCACCTCCTTCTCAAGTTTATTTCAGATGCTGCCATATGCTGGCAAGGTCTTTTCAATTTTTTTCTAGCTTTACTTGAGGATAATATTTGAGGGAACTGGTGATACCATGCAAAGTATATCGCTGGCTGATGAGTAAGAAAATGTCTGAGGTTAAATGTGAAATAAATAAAACGAGGGATATATTCAAGGCAAGTGAAGGGGACATATGCCATTAACAGTAGCTTACAGGTTATGTTTAAAAAAAACGTATTAATCTCTGGAACATCTAATTCGTGGACTTCAGTGCTCCTCCATCACAGTTCAGAACAATGTTGCTTTACCAAGCTCCAAGCTATTTTTGTTTAGGTTCCAACAGCTCAAAACTTGGATTGAATAGCACAAAGTCTGCCAAAAACATTATCCCTAATGCTCAAATCCTTTTATAAAGATAAAGCATAATAACATTAAATCATATCCACCACTTGCTTTTCTTAAACATAAAGCAAACCACTGGTGTAATATTAATAATACAAAACGTGGCTGTAGCGCAGTTGGTAAGGTAGTGGTCCACGGACCACAAGGTCAGTGGCTGCGTCAGGAAGGGCATCCGGCGTAAAAACTGTTCCAAATCAATGTGCGGACAATGATCCGCTGTGGCGACCCTGAACTCACATGATAAGCCGAAAGGACAAAAATAAATAAATAAGAAAATGTGTTGCTGGATGTGCTGGTGGTTTTCTTCACCTGAGAAATGATGGTATTACAGTATGTCATGTTCACTACATGAGCTATCTGAGTCACAATGTTTTTGTTTAAATGGATCGGTCAGAAAAACTAACATGAGAGAACCTGCATGTTTAAATAAGTAGCTAGTTAAGCTTTAATTAGCTTAACTAGCTACAGCTAAGGTTATTTTTCCAAATGACTTTATAATTTAATGATTTTAGCCTTTCCCGCTTTTTCCCTCTGTATATTCTTTTAGTCTTAGAACATATTCTTTTTTTAAACAGGTAAAAAAATCAGTGGCTACAGTCTTGAAAGGTTTGTATTAAGAGCAAGATTTTTCAGTAACACGTTTGTCGTTTGCCTTTACATTCTTACTGCAATTCATAATTACCATAACTTTTACAAAAAAAACACAAGTAGTGGCTACTGCGCAGTGTATACATGTAATCTCACAAAGCTGGGATTATAGCTAATAAATTAATGACGGAAATGAGAAACTAAGGGTTCATGGTTTAGAAAATGTAGTCTTTGACCGTTTAGCACGGTAAACTGTGACGTAACCTGATTGTCATAGCAACAGTAACAGGGGGCGGGGCTAAACTAAGGGTCACGTTTGATTAATTCAAAATGGCGACACAGCACTTTCCTGTACTAGTATCTTTTAACTCCAGACGCCTGGCACTTTTTCCTGTTTAGCTTTGAATTTCTCGTAGAGTTGGCCTTTACGTCAGACACTGATAGATTTTCTCTTCCTTTCTCTAATTTATAGGCTTGTTCTCCACCAAATATTGTACGTGTGCCATCTGGCTTCAAAATTTAGGGTGAGTTTTCCTTCAACAGCAGCCTATTCCTGGAACCACTTAGAGCATAATAGTAAAATGTCATGGTGTCTGTCAACTGCTTGGTGACACAAAAGAAAACCTACAATTTGAGCTACTTTCAGGCTGAGGGTGATTGTTTAGGCCTGGACTATGTGAGGCATCAGAGTTAGGACCACATCAACAAACACCAGTAGGCTATGAGGGTTAACACTACACGAGTGAACATTTTCAGGTGAAACATGTTTCCTTGAGGCAAACTGGACCACAATGAATTTACTTTGTGGCTTGGGGTGTTGTTAAAATGAAGATACTACATAGGCCTACGATTACTATACTGAGGAATAGAAGCTTGGCACAACTGTGTTTGATATCAAGTTTCCAAACAAAGTCAAAAGAAAGCTATATTAATTCAATTGAATCAATGTCTAGTAGGCTACATAGTGTGCTATAGACTGAGAAATATGCAAAGAAACCCTTCTCATGTGTAATTTATGACTCTTACAGTAGCACACAAGAGCAAGGGAAGGGTGCTCAAAAAGCAAGAAAATAGCTGAAACATATGATTCACTTCACCCAGGCTGACAGCCAATTGTACACTATGAGAAAATAAACATGGGACTCTACAGCAGGTTCCCAGAATGTGTTTATTCTGGTGGGGGACGACAGCAGCTTTTGAAATATCACAGCACGTCAGTTTGATTTATAAGAAGTTGGAGCAGGATCTAAATCACTCTCCCGAGGCATGTTGGAGGCAGAAATGCCTGGCTGGCTGCTGCACGCTAGGAACAGATGGTGGCGCTACATTAGAATCCATCCCTGAGCTATTTCCATCTTTTTCTCAGATGGTCAAAGTGGAAGAGCAAAACCCTCTGAAACTTTATGACTTTGAAACTGTGACTTGAATGTCACTTTAGCTGCAAAAGAGAATATAAATTATCCTCACAAATTCAGAAAAAAAGTATGACATTATTTAATCTAAATAAAATTACTAGGCTAGCTCATTCTAGGACAGGTCTGAACTTGTATGGTGTCCATATTTGCTAATCTGCCTCAATAAACAAGACGAGTAAGTCACCCAAACAATAGATATATTCTCACAATAGTAAAGTTTAGAACTATGCAATTAACCACTTGAGTTCCATTGTAGTTCAGGGCCAATGTCATGTAGCTGCTTAAAATATTTATTATTAATAAGAATAATATTAATGATGATGATAATTTAATATATTATTAAAAGTATCTGGTCAATAGGTTCTATGCTATACTGTTTGATATACTCTTAAGTTTTTATTTTTTAGTTTGTGTTCTTGTTCAGTTTGATGATGTTCTTACAAATTTGGGCCCAGAAGTCCACATAGGTTCTAATGAAGACGTTTTGTTCCTCTATGGATCCTGCAAGAAAAAGTGTCCAAATAGAGGAGTATTATATAAATTTCTAATTGGTTTGTTTGTTTGTTTTTAAAAGTTTCCTCTATTAGGACTGTTCTCAAGTTTGCTCAGACTTTTGATTCCTGGCAGGATGACACCCAACTCAAAACCCAATACCAAAATTAAATTTTCTTTACACAGTGGGCAGTGTAAAAAAACAGTGGGTCAGCTTGAACACTTTACAGAAGAATTTGCAGCATGCGAGCTGTGGGGCTTGTAATCTGTACTTTATGTAGTATGTTTTCCAACCCACAAGGTGGCAGTGTATCCTTGCTCCATCCTGTTTGTTTTATTGTGATTCATGGTGGTACACCTTACTGTAACCCTAGAAGGATGTGAGAAAGAATAGAACCTGGAAAAGGTTTTGTTGTTTTTTTTGGTTTTTTTTGGTATTTATTTCAAAGATAAAGTATTTAAAAATGTGTATGAATGCATATGCTCTATAATATGGATTAAGCCAACATATTTAAGAGCTTGACTTTAAAGGAGTTGATTGAAGCTGATTGTTGACAGAGCTAGATATAGTTAAAGTAATCATGTCTTTGTGTCTGACCCAAGTAAAAGATAACGCCTACATTCAGATTACAAACAGCTAAACGCACTGTCTACGAATCTCAAATCCAAGTGTAATGCTGAAATTACACCATTTTGACTCAGAGTTCATGTTTTAATTGGGTCATGTGGACTATTTTAATAGAAAAAAGGGCATTTCTTACAGCCTGTTGTCCTTGTCAGTGTTTTTGGGGTTGTGTGTGTTGCAGGCAGGGGTTGGTGGGGTTGGGTGGAGTGAGGCATGCAAGGCACCAAACCAGGTCAGTGTAACTGTGTGATTTGATCCTACAGAGAGAAAATTGCTCGGCAAAGGAATTTTACAATACAGTAATGGGGATTATACACTGTATAACAACAAGTAAGGGGCTGAGTGATAGTTGAAAGTTATCAAATTTACAAAAAGGTGTGTCTGTGACTATACAGGTTTCCAGTTCAACTAGACCTACGCCCTGCATTTCTCAGGGGTCTTTACTTTCTTTTCATTCCACACCTTCATTGTTCCTGCTTTGGTCTCCATCCTCAGGTGAAACTGGCTTCTCACATTGCTCTGAATACACTGTTTCAACGCTCAATGGAATCACTGTGGAGAAAGCGACATCCCTGTTTCCAGCCTGCTTGCCACACCAGTTTGTGATCCAGGTTTCACCCATTCAGGCCAGAGGAGCTCCTCAAGGGGGTTACTGTCACTGTGAGATAAGAGGCCAAATATAGCAGTGCTACTGTAACTTATACATTCATGCAAGCACTGCACTTATGGACAATTTACAGTTGCTTGTACTTGACTGTTTCTATTTTCTGGTGCTTTGTTTTTCTACTTAAATACATGTCAGAAAGAAATATACTTTTTATTTCACTACATTTTATTACTATAATTAATAGTTTCTTTCAGATAATAGTTTTTTACTTTCATGGATTTCAGTAAATTGTTAAAACTGCTGAACCAAAATATCAAAATATTTCTTACAGTTTACTAAACAATCAGTGGCAGTAAGCAAGTAGCTTTACTCAAGTACTGTATAAAAGTACAATATACTTGATTATTTGCAATTTCTGCTACTATATACTCCACTGAATTTTTAAGGCAAATACTTTCCAGTCTGCCGATTTTTTTTTTTTTTTTAAAGCTTTAGTTACTTAACAGTTTTAGAGCAAAATACTTAGAAGTAGTCACAGTTAGCCCCACTTCGGCCAGCTGAAACATTAATGACCAAGTTTTACTATTATAGGAAATAAATCAATCACATTTGTTACAGCTGCTGTTTGGACAACAAACTGCATTTATAATTGTAACACTGTGTTTTGTGTGCACCTCTTTGTTTTTTCCCTCCTCCACAAGGTATCATGTTGTATCCTCTTTTTGTTGCTTTGGGATTAGACACATCCCAAAGCATACAACAGTGGCTCCACCCCGACAAAGTGAGTTGTGCCTCTGCAGCCAAACTCACTTGTGAAATCTGGTCTTGCAACAGTGGTCACACCATCAGGGTTGAAACCTGACCGAGGAGGACAAGAAAAAAAACTCTGAAGAGCTGAGCTTGATGTAAGTATTGTTTTGTTCTTTTCTGCTCTGTTCTCACACTTTATAATACTAAGTTAAAAACAGAGTTTTAGCACAGAAGGAAGCAAATCAATGACAATAATGTAAAAAGACTTAATGAGACACAAAACTGTATTTTGCACACACCACATTGGCGTAGAAATTGAATGTTTATTCCAGGCCTATGTTTTCAAGATCAAGAATAAAATTTCAATCAGTCAGTTAAATGCATGTGATTAGTTTCTAGCACAGATAAACTTAACATTACTTTATATCTTCTGCAGTGGGCGACATGGCCTCCACCCTCTCTGTGCGCAGCTACTCTGTACGCCAGCCCTCCTTCTCCAGCATGTCTGTGAGGGACAGTGGGCGCAGCATCCGCTCCAAGCCTGCAGTCTCCCCACTGTCCACTGTCAGCACCTTGTCTCTGTCTCGCTCTCTCTCAGTGGGAAATGGCCTCAACTTGCTGGGATCCAGCTTCTCCCTCAATGGCCTCAGTGTGGGTGCCAGTGAGAAGGAGACCATGCGAGGTCTGAATGACCGGCTGGCCAACTACTTGGACAAGGTGCGCACGCTAGAGAGGTCCAATGCTGAACTGGAGGTGAAGATCAAGGAGCTCATGCTGGAGAGGAGTCCAAAAGGGCATGACATTGAGGGGATGATGGCCCAGGCACATGCCATTGGTCAAGAGGTCAGTGTCAGTAAATGTTTGTATCTCTGCACCTGACAGAAAAATAAATGTGCTAACTGGAACCAAAAATAGTTGTTGAGACTGATGCCATAGAAGAACCATTTTTGGTTCCACAAAGAACCTTTTAGAAGATGGTTCTTTGAAGAACCATTTTTTGTCAGTGGTTCACTGAAGAACCCTTAAAAGTGCCATAAATGGTGCCATTAAGAACCTTTCAGAAGATGGTTCTTCAAAGAACCCCTAAAGGTGCCTCAAAGAACTACCAAAAATAGGTTCTTTAAGGAACTTTATATGGTTGCTTAAAGAACTTATCTAAAAATGGTTCTTTGAGTAACCAATTTTAAGAAACCTTTCAAAATAAAATATATCATGAATTGATGTGTCAGGTAAAATAAGTACAAGAACGTTGATGTAAATGCTTTACTGACCATACTTGGCATACGCAGAAACAATAAAACCATTTCCACCATCAGCACAGCTATTAACATATTGGCAGTCCAAGCTGTCTTATACATAAATTCACAGTAAAACATGACAGAACACATTTTCAACTTTGGCTTGCACTGTTTTTTTATATGCAAACCCTTTATATATATATATTTTTTATGGTACATATTTTGTGTTACATTTCTTTAAAAATGTACCACATACAAAAAATGTAAGACCTCATGAGTATAATATAAAAATTATTTAGTACTAAAACAACCAAGAATTATATTATATAGGTTTATCTGTTTAGCAGCTTTTAACAATAAATAAATTAACAATGTAGTTAATAAAACATTCCGTTATTTCAAAATACACCCTGGCACCTAATGTGGCCTCCACAAAAATCTTTTTGTTTTTTTAAACAAAACAGTTTAAGAAACATTTTGCATGCCAATTTAAACTTCAACCTTAATATGAAGATAAAAACAGTTTTATTTATTTAAGCAGAATTATTATCTAACGATGGACTTACCAATCAGTTAATTATTCACCACGGCTTTTCTGTATCAAGATTTTAATGTTGGAATTATTGTTCAAGGTTAGTCCATTTTAGGACAATGCAAGGCTCTTCTTACAATTTGCTGGCACTAGGAGACTAGGACACATTAAGTGCATTTGCCACTCTTTGCACAGCTATTGGTGCAGTTGTAGTCAAAGTTTCAAGCTTCAGAACAAATACTTCCAAAAAGTATCCATCTGGACATTGACCTCAGTGCAGTCATTCTGGGGCTTGCCATCACTGGTGCTCAGGACAATGATGGACACTGGGCTGAGTGGATCCTAAAACACTAAATGACAAATCACACTCATAGCTCCAAATAATTTAATTTTCTAGAAATCATATTATTTATTATTAATTTTATAATTGTTAAAAATCACCTTAAAATTTTTAATTAATGACAAACAGATGGCAGTCTCTTTGAAAACAGAAGGCACGAGAAGTATCGCTGTGTTCACCATCTGACCTAAAAATGAACCAATGTAGAGATCACAGGGCAGGAGAAGAGCCTTTACACATTTTGGATACTGTATACAGTTATGAATGAAAGTTTACATACACTAATCATGGGCATGACTGTCATGACAACATTAGGATTTAAATTATTTCTTTGAGTTATGCTACGAGTTATACACCAAACATGTTTAATATGTAGCCATAACCAAGCTTGTGGTAGAAGTCTGGTTAGATATTTGGCAACTCTTCTTTTGGTAGAGCTAAATAAAATGTGTTGCTTTTGTGGCACAGACCTGATTCTTAAGCATGGTCAACATTATTCCAATAGGTTTAAAGTCAAGAATTTGGGAAAGCTAATCCAAAAGCTTAATGATACCCTGTCAACTTCCTGTTAGAGATCATGATTAAGAGGCCTTGGGGCTGGCAAATTAAAAGACATTTTCTATCAGATGTTCATGTCAGAGCCGTAAAAAGTGGCATTTGGGATGAAGCTGGAAAATCATTCTAGGACGTTATTGACGTATGTGCTTACCATTTCTTTTGTGTGTCTGTTTGGCTGTTGTCAACTGACTGTAGGCAGAGACGTTTGAGTTCACTGTTTGGTGCTATGGACACAAGCTTGTTTGGCAGCTTCCTGAATCCTCTGACTGCTTTGTCCGCAGCCATTTTAGGCAAAGCTGATGCCTCTTCAAGAACCTAAAATAAAAATAATATATTAGAATTTTACCATAATATCATGGAGTTGGAAAATGGGACCAACAATTAAAAAGTACATAATTTCAAACATCAATTAATATTTATACAAAAACTCAATCATGAAATGCCTTTGTGTTTTGTTGACCCTAGCACAGTCTGACCACAGGGTCAGTGGTTCGATCCCCGGTCCCAGCTATATGTCGAAGTGTCTCTGGGCAAGACATCAAACCGACATTAAACGCAGTACAAATACCAATGACAGTAACTGCTGTCACCAAGAAGTTTAATTTGGAAGAAAGTTCTCGTAGCTCGCTGACATTCTGCGTGTGTGCACCTCTTTTTTTTTTTTTTTGTAACTTACAGCGGAAAGGTCAAACACAAGTAATAAGTTGAACTTGACTAATATTCCACCATGTTTCCCTTCTTAGGTGAGAAAGAAGACACTGGAGAACGCCCGTATCATGTTGGAGATTGATAATGCCAAGCTGGCAGCCGATGACTTCAGGGTCAAGTTAGTGTCACACACATTCCCTTATTTTACTTGCTTGTGAGTGTTCACATGGGAGCTCCATACTGCAAAGCAATGTGAATAAATTACCTTTCTGTCAGGCTACAGAATAAGAGCCCCATTCCCACGGTGCTCAGGCAGACAGTGTAGAATGTAATGGGTTGTGCTGGTCAGAGAGACATCATCAATTTCTGAAGAGTCCACAGGTGAAGCTGGAGGAGACATGTTAGACTCAGGTTACATCCATTGCTGTTGTATTTCACATTGTGTTGATGGTATGTTCATTCGCATTGTGTGAAAATGAGTCAGCTGGCAGTGATTCATGGTGTTACCAAAAAACATTACATGAAAGGAAAATTTTCCCATGTGCATCTATAGCAGGGTTTTAAAAGTGGTTTTTTGTGTCTCTTTTTCATCATTGGGGGAAACGTATTATTGTTATGCTGTTACTAGGCCAGTACGATTCTGAAGCACTGGTACTTTATTAAACAGTTGTATTTCTGTTTTGTACTTTTGTGTCTATACTTGAGGTTAAATATTGTTTTTTTAATACCACTATATTTGCACATTTTTATTGCATATATGTTATGATGCTTTGTCACATTTTAAACCACCTACTAGTTTGTTTTTTGAAACCAGTGTCAGAGTGAAAGAATACGACAGTAAAATGTTGCTTCTGAGCTAATGAAGCAATTTTTATGACCTACTCTAATCAAGTCACTTTTTTTCACCAATCAAAATCAAAAGTTTCCCTCTAAGGTCTGTCCATCGCACCTTTATTCTCACCTCTACTTTTTACTACTTTTATTAAACTGTTTTTTGTTTTGGTTCTTGTAGTTGATTATTGTTACTATGTGTAGAGAACATCTAAAATAAGTAAGCATTACATTTACCACCACAGATTCTCATCAAAGTTGAGCTGCAGCAATGAGCTTGTGAGTTTTTTTTTGTTGTAAATCCCTGAATAATCCTATTGGATGTGACTCAAACATAATGACAATTCATGACCAACACAAAGTGTAACTAGACAGTTAGTCAACACACACACACACAGACACAGACACACAGACACAGTTACACTAAATTAAACAAATATTTTTAGAAATGTATCCTAGTTAAGCATTGAATTTCACAGAGGAACCTCAAACTGTGTGCTTTTCCCATACATTTTGATTAAAACCAACATGTCCTGTGATCCACAGTCATGGTTATTTTTTTATCTTTGCTGTTTTTTTATGCAGATGGGAGGCGGAGGCCACCTTGTGCCAGTCAGTGGAGAGGGACTGTCAGGCTCTGAAGAGAGCAAAGTCTGACCATGACCAGATCATTGCCACTCTGCGAGGAGATCTAGAGAGTCTGAAGGAGGAGCTTTATTTCCTCAAGAAAAATCACGATGAGGTGAGACCCTGCTCATGTCAGATATGATCAGTGAGTTACAAGGTTTCAAGTGTAAACCTGTTTAAATATATAATGTCTTCAAGACACAATGAGTTCTCTAATCTGCATAAAGGATAATTGTGTTGGCCTGAATATTATTAATATAATGTAAAAACCTCAGAGGTGTAATACATTACAGTGTATTTCTATATCCGCAACACAACTGAAACATAAAGCCTTGTGCTACTTTTTGTTGGGTCACAGTCAGGCCAGGGGTTTTAATGGTATTTAGTATCTGAAACACAAGAATGTTCACAGCCAGACCTTTTGTCTTTGTAACCTTTAAAATAGCAAGATAAAACCCATATATCACAGAGGACCCCATCCAGCTGGAGAGATTGTATGTACTTAGAAAGTCAGGTGTCCAGGATGTGGGCTAAGCCACACAGGTGCGTGCGCTGCTTCCTGCAGATGTATTTTAAACAAAGCTGTTACTGGAATTTTTATATTACATCTCACATACAGTATGATGAGATGATCAAAACTAAGGACAATAAAAATAGTTAGTTAATTGGGACGATCTAAATTGGTAAATAGTTTGTTCAGACACATGCTTGGTGGCTGATGTAATATCAATGAATGACATGTGGTAAAACAAAGCTTTAATAATATAAAATATATTTTGACAGGAAAGGCTGGAATTGATTAGAAATGCTGTACAATAAAAATGTCCTTAAAACACCTTATAACTGTTTATTATCAATGTAGTAAATGTTTCTATAATGCTTACGAAAGTTAAATAGAGTAACAATTAAAATCTAACCCAGCTCTAACCCACAGTTAAGTGAGGGTTGTTTCCTAGAAGTCCTGTGTATGGTAAGTGTATGGTATAGTGGACCCACCTCATTGATTACATCGTAGAATATAGTTAAGTTAGACAGTGCCAAAATAAAATCTAAATATCTCAGCCATTAACAGCTTTTCAGTGAGAGAAAGTAAGATTCTGCAGCTTTAAAAAGTACTTGGGCTTTCCTCTCTTTAAATCAATCCAGGAGATGAGCTGCCTCAAGGCACGTCTGGCTAATGAGCAGGTAAATGTAGAGGTGGATGCAGCTCAGGGTCCTGATCTGGGAGCCCTAATGGCTGAGCTGAGAGTTCAGTATGAAGGTATCGCTCGGAAGAACAAGGAGGAGACTGAGGCCTGGTACCTCAAGAAGGTAAGTTACTGCAATCTTTATTTTTCTAATGTCGCCACATTTTTATATTATTATGGACTATACAATGTAAATTACATTCTTTGTAATGTGGATATGTGCTTCTGCAGTTGGAAGCAGTGCAGTCAGAGGTCAAGGAGAACAATGAGGCTTTACGTTGTGCCCAAAGTGAGCTCGGCGAGAGGCGACGTTTTCTGCAGGCTCTTGAGGTCGAGCTCGACAATCTTCGCAAACAGGTACAGGACTGTGTAGCGCACAGGAAATTGCAGTGTGATCATGTGAACACTCATAGGTCAGAATCTATTTCTCTCTTAATATGATACATCCTAAGATAGTTTCCAACCTTTTAATCTGTGAGATTTATGGTTTCGTGTGATAGTCTTTCACTAAAGACACAGTAGTGGTTTTAGCAAAGGTAATCCTGGAATTCCCTAATCTTTATTTATTAAAATCTATTACAGTTGTCTTTAGATTTGCTCACATTTGTGCCACTCTGGGTGGCTTAATGTTGACATTTAAACCATCTATCCATTACTGTTTATTTTGGCTTTTATTCACCTGTTAACTAGTATTTCATATTCAGGCAGGAGACATAATCCTAGTAGTTTGCGAATTTTACACATCCTTATCTGTTCACAGCTGTGGGGTATAACTACTTTATAGAAAAGACTACTCACTATTCACAGGGTTAATTTTCACATTACCAACAAATTCTCTAATTTTTTTTTTAAAAACTTAAATGGTCTCATTTCTTTTCTTCTGCACACTGCAGATGTGTTAGACCTATCTTTAAATAACAGCTGCTTTCTCTGTGTCAACAATTTGACACTGTTCTAATAATCAATCTGTGTGACAAGAGCCAAGCAACTGCTTCATGTGACCACAGATCAAACCGCATAAAGAGGCGTTCTGTGTAGGCAAGTATAGCTCATGGGTGTTTGCTCAGCCTGATAGTGAGCACACAATTGTGAATGCAGGGATATTATTGTGCTGACAGTCTCTTGTACTGCGGGTTGAGCGGTGAGGAGTCATGAATAGATGAGCTCAACAGGTAAACATACAAAGCAATATTAGTTGGTAAAATGTACATAAAAGGTGTACTGATTGTTAGTTTGTGAGCACATAGTCCATCGTGCTCTGTGAACTGTATGAATCACGCTTAAACCTTCAATGTTTTAGCCACATATTTTTAGCATTTAAACTGCACTTTAATTTTCTTTTTCTTTTTTTTTTTTATTAAAACAATTCAGTGTAATGTGAAAGCAGTTGTTTGTACCGTCAGACCCACACAATTATCACCAAACTCTGTAGTCCCTCTTATCTCTGTAGAGCTTTGCAACACGAATCAGCTACAGCTCTACAGTTTAGGTTCCATGCGGTTTCATCAGAAATGATCTCATAGGTTCACTGTACACTACCAATCCAGTAGCGGAACAGCAAGCTAATGCAGGAACATTTAGCGGCTTAAACTCACATGCATTATTTACTAGTTGATGGAGACCAAAACAGAGCCAGTGGCCAGAAACTCAACTCCAAATGAATGGTAATGCTATTCTGTGTCTTCTGGATGAGCAAATAAGCCACCGTGTTTGCTTGCACCCTAAGTACATCACAGGATTCAGCATGTGTTAATTCAGCTTCTAATCTTCAAATGTGCATTAACAAGTGATTTCATAGACAGTTGAATGTGTTCCAGGTATTTAAACCTGCAAGGGTTTTTGGATGTAAATGTTTTGTCTCAGAAATCTTGTTCAAATGATTAATCAGTGCTTTAATGCTTTAATTTGAACCTACAAATTATACATTATAAATGATCATAAAGGGATTAATTTGAAAATGTTTATTTTGGTGACATTTTTGAACAAATAAATAAAAACACTGCTCCACTGTCTTATTGTGGTGTAGTTTTGTATTTCATAACCGTATAGTTGTGTGTGTTGTTGTCAGGTTGGTGTATTGGAAGGAAACCTGGGAGAAACGGGGCACAAGTACTCTGTGGAAATAGATGGTCTTCAGGCCATGCTTACCCAGCTCGAGGATGAGCTGTCTCAGCTGCGTTTGGACATGCAGCGCAACAAGACCGACTATGAACAGCTGCTGCGCATCAAACAGAACCTGGAGATGGAGATCGCCACCTACAGGAGGCTGCTGGAAGGAGAGGAAATGTAAGTGCAGGCCCAGAAAACACAGTCCTTCCTCAGAACTACATACGGTTCTATACCTCCCTATAGCTGATAAAATGATACAGTTAACATAGGTCAGTTGTAAGCTTTAGAAGTAGGCATATTTTGTTACCTTTTGTTGTGATTTAACCTAGCTGTTTAAAGTTCTCCTCCTAAACTTGGTTAACTACTGTAGCAATTGTAAACTGTACAGATATACTGTAAGAATAGCTAATCTCATGTTATGCAAAGAAGGGAATGTGCATATTCTGCTTGCTTCAGCTGTTACAATAAGTGCACATGAATTCTGTTTAGTACTTTGCTGTCTGTGATTATGTTGTCATATTCTGTTGTCCTACAGGGTGAAAGAAACACCTCCACCTCCCAAAAGTAAGTTTCATGCACGAAATGTATTTTAATGACTTGTGTGACAAGATAACCTATGTGACAAGATGTTCTTAAAGCAAACTGTTGTCTGTGGCCAAGTGGTAATTCAGCATTCAAGCATTTCTTATTTTTATTAATGTTTTGGCCCTAGTATATCAGTACAGCTTCTTAACTTCAGTATGACAAACTAACACTAGTGACAGTTTTCAGTGCTGATCCAGTCAAAAACAAAGGGCCATTCAGTGTTTTTGTAACTAACTCTGGTTTAACTTTGTTACAGAGGATCCTGATGTAAGAACCAGGAAGATTGTAAAAGTTGTCACCCAGACCATGATCAATGGCAAGGTGGTGGATGAGTCCAGTGAGGTGGAACAGATAGAGGAGCGCAAAAAATGAGCCAAAATGTACTGCAGGAAACAGTAATATCTCAAACCCAAAGTCCTTTCCAACTGTTGGTTAAATTATTTTATCTTAATGCCTCAAGTTTGTCAGAAAAGTAGTGAAATGGCAATTCTGACTAAATTAATTCTAATAATATGTCACATTTCTGTATACATGCATACTAAGTGTATGTACTTGATACTTTTTTCTACATTTTACAGGTAAAGATTATAAATACCAAACATGACCAGTTTATTGAATTTGATGCAGTTTAGTACATTATACACTATCCTGTTTTTCAACTCATTTTTGTCTTAGTTTACGGTCCTTTAAGTTTTCTTCTCTTAAAAATATATTTTAAAAGATACTTTAAAAGGCAAATCAAGTGTTTCAAGTATTTTTAAAATCATAATTTTATTGCAGCAAAGCAATTTTTACCTGTTTTTTAAAAAAATTAAGTTGTTAGGACTCGTGCATAATATATACTGTATATGTCTAATAAAAAACCTTCAGTGACATCATTTTTTAGTACTGTTTAATTTCTAAGAACATTTTGCTGATCACATTTTGTACTTTTTCTTGAATTCAGAAAATGAACTTGCATTAGAGAATTTAATGCATCACTGCTTTTACATTAGGCAGCAGTCAGTTAGCTTAACACTGTCTTCATGTTAAGCTAAACCGTTTTGACTGACTCGAACCCTGCCTCCCACCCTCTCCAATTCGCTGATGAAAAGATGACATGTTTTTTTAACTCATACAAAAACTTGAGTGTAAAGACTTTCTTGTATAGTACTGTAATCCTATTTTTTTAATATTCATTATTTTATTGTTAGATCAGTAACCAAAGCAGCTGTACAGTGTCAATAAAAGGCAGTGTTTAAAAATACATGCGCCAGTCATTTTAGAGAGATTTTGACTGAAATCGAACCCTGGACAAATTAGGGTGGCAAAACTAATAAATGCATGATTACACATCAAGAAGACCATATGTGCTGCAGTATCAGGTAACAGTTATTGTGCGTTTGTTTTTGTATACACATTAAGGGCTGTAGAATACCAGGAGATGAAATCAGAATCAGTAACTCAACTAAAGTACAACTAAGAGACATAAAACCACTGTAAAGAGACATTTTTCACAAAGTGGAATAAAACGGCTTAAAACATCTTAAAAGACATTCTGATCACAAAGTGAATGAAAATGACCATAGTCACAAAAAAGTCAGCAATGTAAAAACTGCTGCAAAGCAAATGATACCAACATAAAACAACTACAGAACATGCACAAAAACCAAAACGATCAATGATTCAGAATTATGACAAATGGCCATAAAGAGAAGGAAAAGGTTCAACACTAAACAAAACAACTACAGAGTCACAAACGTTTGACATGTTAGTGTACATAAACCCGTGTCATAATAAGTAGAATATTTGAAATGGCAACTATTATTATTATTTCATTTGATAAAGAGAATATTTAATCTTGGGGCAGCATGTTGCTGAAGTGGTTAGCGCTGCTGCTTCACCTGGCTAGCGGTGGTCTTTCTGTGTTGATTCTGCACGTTATGCTTATGCTGGAGCAATTTCCTCCCACAGTCCAAAGATGTGCACTTTAGATTAAATGTTTAGTCTAAACTGACCGTAGGTGTGAATGTGAGTGAGTCTATGTCGGATTTTTACTAAATTCTCCCCTTCTTTGAATCTGTGTCCCAGTCTGTCTGGCTTAGACAAAATGTGAAAGTGGGACAAACACAAAGGAACAGAACAAAATCCTACAGTATTGTGAATAAACCCTATTGTGCTGCCTCTGAGGGTCACTTTGATACAGGTCAGATGTCACTGCAACACAGAGAACCCACAGTTAAACAACAAAAGTTAGAAAATTGTGTCAAAGATTTATGTTCTCCCCCTGAGATTCGAGTAAATGGCTTTTTAGGGGTCAGCATGGATTATTCTGCGTATTTTCCAAACACTGTGTTGTGTTTGAAACCATGTCCCAACCAGTTTGACATTCACACCTGATCACATAAGCATTTTGACAGTGTGAGAAGTTTCACAGATGGGTGTGTGTGGTGAGGTTATGTACAGTACTGTGTATGTGCTATATATGTGTATTATGTGTGAGCTTTTCTACATGTTCTGGTAATTCATATGTGCCCCCATGTTGGACCAGTGACAGTGATCTTAAAGAACAGGTTCAGATTGAACCTACAAATAATCCATTCATGTTCATAATTGTCATTTAAAAATGATTTCCCTTTCATGTAAATGGAGATAAAATCAACAAACCTGTAGAAAGAATCAGAGTGAATAGGAGAAATTATTAATGAGCAAAAACAGTCCCAGCATTTAAAGAAATTGTAATGATTTTTAATTATCTTTAGGTTTCAAATCTAAAAAGTAGTTTAATCCATATTTTAGCTTCAGTCGTCACATTAACTCTTCTCTCTAACATCATCAGTGATTTACCTTTTTGTACTGAGACCCCTAAAGCTGCAGTTTTAGGGCTAATCACAAAAGGATATTTGTAGTGCTACAGCTAAAACTTTGCTGCATCATAAAAAGTTTTAAACACTCACTTGTACAGGCACTGTTTTTATTCTTATGTTTCATGAAATTCATGTTGAGTTTGAAAAATGCCATGCAAATAAAGCTACCTCAATTATTATTTAACGCTACTGTATGCAGAAATTAATCCATTCACCTTGATGAGAAACTAGTAAAATCTAAATATAGATGATTCTCACTGACCTTTTAATAATACATTAACCTCAACTGTCACACGAGGTCAAGATAATCAAGCAGGTGCAGGTGTTCTGTACAAACAGCAAAAGAAAAAGTATCACCTCTAATGAAGAAGCTGCGATCCATCGTTTATGTCACTGTCTGATTTCACTGTGTTATCCTTTGTTTTGGATTTGATGAACTAGAAAGGTAAAGCTAGTGGTGTAGTTATAAAGGCTCGGAGGTCAGAGGCTGGGGCCTTTCTGTGTGGAGTTTGCATGTTCTCCCGATGTGGGCATGCATTTCCCCTGGTTCTCTTACAGCCTGGAGACATGCAGTTAGATTAGCTGGGGGATGTAATGACCAGAATTGCTTGTAAATGCTGCCTGCACTGGTTTACTGATGACGTCTTTTCTATTAGTGTGGTGAAAATTTCCTCCTTGTGGTGGAAAACATACAGTGCCAATACAGAAAAAATAAAATAAATAAAACTGAAAATTTGGAAAAGGTTTGCCACAAGAGTCTTATTATTTCTCTGCTGGATTGATGTGTCTGCAAAATTTTGGATTTTGCCATGAGTTATGAAAACACATTGATACAGATTTATGTACACACAGCTTCCCTCTGGATAAACTTGCTTACATTTAATTTGTTGCAATGTGCTTGACCTTCACAATGTAATGATACACATCTGTCACTGACCTATAAATAATGTTATCGTACATTCAAACAGTGAAATGTGGTGAGAAATGTATTTATTATTATTTCAAATACATTTACACAGAGACTTTGTCTCACCTAGCACTGCTCATTTTCAACGTGATGAAATTAGCTGAATTCTTAAGTGTTTTATTTCATGCGTAGCCCTTCTTTATATTACTTTGTGTTGGCTTTATTTTAGGTAAAATTTGTATTGGTTTCCATAATGACTGTCCTTAACGTCTCCAGACAAATTTTCCGACTACGTTTTTCTTTAAAACTGTTTTGTAGTGAAAATAGGGGGGATTCGAAGTGAATTACATGAAAATTCAAAGAAAGGAACGTAACATTTTGAAATCTAAAAACGTGAAAGGAGCAAAGGATTTTGGTTGTAATCATCAGAATGAAAGAAAAAGCAGCTATCAACCAGCAAACAATAGTCAGCAATAACTTCCGTAACTTTCCGTAGTATATTTATTGACACATGAATGTAGCCTACTTTAAAGTGTAATTTTAGCCATTTGAAAAAGAAATTACAGTTTTTGATAATTTGTTTTAGTGTTCTTGACGCCCTTCATGTGGTTTGCTTATGAAATTAAATTATGTACCAGAGCGCATGCGTGGACGTTAAAGCCTTTCGTTTTTGCCGCGCAGAAAATGAAGCAGCAGCAGATTGTCGCCAATAGAAGATCTTTGACACATATTTCTCTCGCTCGACGTTTTGGTTATGATAAACAAATAACCTTAATACTGTATCATGTGAGTTTACTGTTAACCAGCAAATTTTGGTTATTTAGGCCGTATTTGTTTAATCTTAGCCAAATTATTTCTTGAAGATTTTAGAAAGAACGTAGCAAATTAACGTTCTATCTTTGCTAGCTTACCATGAGGAGATAGCTAACGCTACGCAAACAACGCTAAAGTTAAACTGTTAGGTAGCTAGCTTCATGTGAGCTATTTTATACATAATCGTCGAATTTGATTACATTTACCTTTTAGGGTGATACCTTATGTTGGTTGTTGCTAAGATAAGAAAACAAAACTTTAAAATTACATAACCTAAAACTAAGTTATATAATGGCGTTTATTTTTCCATTTTCGATGGTCACAGGTCCGATAACTGCAGCAGTTTTCCTCCTAAGTTCTTCTGTGCTATTAGATATAAAGCCGTGGACTATGTTTTTGAAGTGAGTCTGTGTTTTGGTGAAATTACTATATTATATGACATTAAACCTTAACACTTTGTTGTATGGAAAATCTAAGGGGGGGAAAAAATGACAATATTAAGTGACCATTGACCAATTTCCCCCCAGAATTTAATGTGAAAAACTGTTAAACATACATATATGATTAGCCCCTTATATTATCAGCCCCAATTTTTAAGATACCTACAACATTATTATTTTCTAATTAAAAAAAAAAAAGTTTTTGTCTGCCCTCATGAAATGGAAACTCTTTCATGAGTTTTTTTTACAACTCTGAACTTAAGTTTTAAACAGTGGCCAGGTTTTACCTAGGATGTCTCTATCTACTGTAATCTTAGTTTACTTTAAATGTCACCATTGCTTTTGGATCTGTAGAATTACATACCGACTTCACTGTTGTTCCTTTCTCCATCTTCCCTTTTGGTGTTTTCTTTCAGACCACCACCAGTATGAAAGTAATGATGAACTTGCTGGCACTACCAGTCCCTTACTTCACTGGTACCAGTGACCTGTATCCTCACAGTGGTGGGTTGCCTGACGTCACCTACAGGACACCATGGATCCGAGGTAAACAAGTCATGTAAAGAGAAATATATAACCTCTATGTTGAGTAACTTGGGCCCTGCTTTTGACCTGCAGGTGTTCATTTCAACTTAGTATGCTGCCCAAGATATTTTTGTCCATTCTGTTTTAATCTAACTACATATTTTGTTTGGATATATTGTAATATCTTTATAACATATTTTTATATTTGTCAGAAAAGGTGCTTTCTACCTGCAAACTCTCTATCAGTGGGTCTGTGCTTGGTGACCTGGGGGGAAAAAAACAACCAGTTGTTTCACCAGAAAGGTGCTGTAATTTTTACATTTAAAAGTGTTAAGTAGTTTTAAGTTATTGACTTTTAACACATTTTATAACACATTATATTTCAGATTTAATGTGAGACTGGGGGACATGAAGGATGATGTGGCAGTAATACCCAGGTCTAATCCTGACTCACTGCAGGATCCAGATGAGTATGTTTGCCATTTGAAAGAATCACAGATTAATGATCATCAGGAATCATTTTTCAAGTGGACAACTGACCAGATGAAAGCTGCAGATGAGAACAAAGGTAGACTAACACTCGACCTCATTAAATATAGATTTTTCTTAATCACAGGATATCTACAGGATATGTATGTCGTTGAAAAGTCTTAGAAAGCACTGAAAGGCCATGGATAGTATTTTAAAACTCCTAAAACACCTACTATACTTATTTTTTGAATACTGCCAGGAATTGTTGCTATATGCAAATGAGAAGACTGTTAAAGTTCACAAACTTTACTTAAGCAGAAAACCCACGTATTGTATATTGGAGTTTTCTCTTTAAAAACACATCTGTTATTTGCACATCTGCCAAAGACCTGCTGCTGCCAGAAGAGCTTGTGGTTGTTGATTACCTGCTACAATTTAGGAGACATTTACCAACACTAAGAGCCAAACTCTCCAGGTTGAGGACACTTCCTGTGGCCGACCCCCTGCTGATGTCAACAGGAGATAGCATCTCCAACGACATCCTATTCAGGTGTGTGCTGTATGTTGTCAAATTGGTTTTGCATCCTAATATTTAAATATCATTTATGTATTTATTATAAAAATGATTTTTTAATGTTAGCTATATTATCATACCCTGGTGGATTGTTTCTCTTTCAGGTGTCATCCATCCTATGAAAAACCTTCTTTTGTGAACACTTGTGACACTCAGATGTGTGCAAACATTCAGGAGGAGTTTGTTAAAGAATCACCTGTAGATGAAGAAGTAATTAAAAGAAGGATAAATGTCAAATGATGTGTGGAATTTCTTCATGGCTAATCGTTCTTCCTTTGTAGTTTCTCTTGTTGCCTGTTGTAGTGGATGCTGTTACACTGACTACAGAAAACTGTACCAGCTTTTCAAGCATTTGTGGCCGTATGAACATTCATCCTGAATTGTTGGATGAGCAGCCTCCAGTCCTGGATGTACTTAATCAAGGTTGAAGACCAGATTAGAAGGTTTTTAGATGGAAATAAAAACATGTGACTATTTAGAAGATGAACTGATTGTGAGCATTTCATTCAGCTTCTTTCTCAGAGACATCTGTGTCAGTGGACATTTCACGGTATAATGTTCCAGAGAAGGCCATCAATAAAGACAACAGGGATACAGGCCTGATAGAGTCAGAGCTTTCAGGTACAGTTTGAGAGAGCATACACAAAACATATAACCTTTGTTATGTCATGGTCCTGTGTAAAATCACAATGTACAGTTACAAAGTACCTTTATAAGTATTTTTACTTTACCATTCTCACCCCTTTTTTTTTTAATTTTATGTTTTCATAAGGATGTTTAGTCCCTCCAAGTGAAATGGAACTGGACCTGATTCTGACCCAGAGTCCAAAGAGCAGTCAAACCAGATACTGTCACACTATGTCTGAACTGCAGAAGGAAGAGTTGTCTCCACTCCGCAGACGGTGAGTGACAGCATGTGGTCGCCCTGCAGTGAAACTGCTATTACAGTGGTAACCCTGATGAGGTTTAGTGTATTTTCATATATCTAACAGTGACTAAACATACTAATAAAGTAATATATACACACACACACACACACATATATGTGTGTGTGTGTATCTATCTATCTATCTATCTATCTATATATATATATAGATAGATAGATAGATAGATAGATATATATATATATATATATATATATATATATATATATATATATATATATATATATATATATATATATATATATATATATATATATATATATATATATATATATATATATATATATATATATATATAGATACACACACACACACACACACATATATATATATAACGACATAATATACAAGATACACCACAAGCAAAATAAATACTACTTAAGACTGCTTAGTGGACATTATTCATTGTGTCATTGTGCAAATGAACACAATCCAAATGTAAATTTCTTTTACAACTGCAGATGACATTCATAGAAGATGAATGATTTAGTGACATTGTGTTCTTGTAGTGCACAATGAAGAAAAGCACTTATGACATTTACAATATTATTGTATTGATTGTGTTGTAGACGTTGGGTATCAGTGAGAGCTCAGAAAGAGATGGAGCTGGCCCTTTGGAGGTCAGAGAAACATCCAGCCTTTGTGGTCGGGTTTCTGTTGACAGGTAATTATGAGGTGTAATTTGTATAGTGTTTTATTTAATGTGGCACCCCCATTTTACACATCAATATCACTTCATATACTACAGTTCTGCAATCAATCCTCTCTTTGTGAAGGTGATAAAGTTTTTTTTTTCTGATTATTTAGGAGGGTATAAAATGTTCAGCATTATGCACTTCTCTGTAAATGCACTACACTATAATAGCAACACAAATGATAAAAAATGTTTTATTATGCACTTTGAACATAAGCCACTGCCTCAGCGTCAAAGCTGCTTTATATTTCGCAAGCCACTAGATGTCATTGTTGTTCATGAGTTTAAAGCTCTAAACTTAATAAGCCTTGATTCACCTGTCACTTATCATCATTGAGAACATCTGTGGCTCTCAACATCTCGAACTGGACTTAGAGACTTTACATGGGGGGGGAGGGTTTTTTTTTTTAACCAACTAGTGGTAAACCTGAAAATAATTTATATCCCAGGTGAAGGATATTTAATATATATATATATATATATATATATATATATATATATATATATATATATATATATATATATATATATATATATATATATATATATATATATATATATATATATATATATCATGCGCTCAAGTTTCATTATAGAAGTTTTAAAATATAACATTTTTGGATCTGGACTGGACAAAACCAAGGCATCTGCACTCAAGTGGAGTGCCCCTTTAGGAACAAACTTTCATTGATTATTACAGTAAACACACTTTTTATTATACAAACATCAAAATCAACAATGAATTGCCTCTACCCCCATGTAATGTATGTCAGACTGCAACCTGGATTTCCTGTTGTCCAAAAACTATTAATAGCAGAGTCAGAAACACTGTTCCACTGGGTGATGTTTTTTCGTTAAAAAAATTACCATAAAATCAAGTTGCCATAATTCCACTGAAGATCTTACACATGTACAATGAACTGGCTTACTGACCCACTGTACAAATTTATGAATCAGAACAGAATATTTGAGGCAACAACTATTTAAAAAAAAAGTTTAAATAGCTGAGCATGCGAAGAGCATGAGCCTTCTTTGTGTCCTTACTTTTTGAAGTTTTGTGCCTCCTGAGTACAATTCAGAATAGTTCAGAGGACAGTTTTGGAAACTTGTTTTCATGTTTGATGCAGCACATGGTGAATGCCTGAGTTTGGAAGGGACTGTATTAAAATCTAATCTGCTTCATTTCCTCACAGAGCCTCAAATATATGAACCAACCATTGACTTCCAGCCTTTGTCTGAAGCCTTGAAAGTCATTAAACTAGAGAAACAAAGTTTTAGCAGTATTGCTGCCAACCTGCAGTCACAGAAGATGAGTCAAGCCACACAGGTCTATTTATGCAATAACTGTGAGTTGATAGAGAGTATGAAAACTGAGTCTTTACCCATCAAGGTGAAGGAGACCATGGAAGACTTCAAAAAACTATCTGAACATGTTGACTGTGAGTATTTAGTAGATGACAGCTGCATCAAATGTGAGTTACTTAAAACAGGGCAAATGGATACGTTTTTCAAGAAAACTGTGTCCAATACCGACAAGACATTGAAGAAGCTATAACAGGACATGAATTTAGTGTGACTGTGTGTTCAACTATGTTAAGTCAATAAAGAGGTGTAATATATGTAAGGTGGGGTGGGGCAGCTATAGGTAGGTAAATGAGGAACACCACTACACTACTACGCATCCTTTTCTAATGGATTTAGTAACCCCAGTGGCTGTGGTTATACAGTACCAAGCACAGAACAGCACAGTAAATTATTACTTATTATTACTATAAAAAGGGAGTTTTATGACCAATCAATTGTTTAGGCAAGCTTTGAACGAGGATGGACATTTGCACTACTTGACATTTTACAGTTTCAACAAGTGGTTGATTAATGAAGAATATTAGCAGCTCAGTTGTTGGTTTCAGTGCAAGTAGTGTGTAAAGCCACTTTTTTGTTACAGTATGTTTTGCTTTAAGACCATTAACAGTTGGCTTTTTTACATATACGTGTTCTTTTCCTCATCATCGATTTCAGCTACAGTCAGCTCCGACAAAACTCCTTTAGCTCAGCTGGAGAAATCTGAATCTGCTGCTTTTCGTGCTAAAGCAATTACAGATGACATCACTGTCCACAAAGAACCTGTTATTGACATAGTCCAGAGCACCTGCCTGAAGCACAATGAGAAAGTCAGACCTGCAAACATCAAATTTTCCAAAACTTCTGCAACCACAAACGCTAAATATAAGGTTTCAGCCAAGATGTTTACAGAAGTTGAAGCAGTGTCCTCTGCTCATAACAACAACATCAACACAAATGAAGACAACTTTAGGACAGAGCAAAGCAGCCATGTCCCTGAGCAGCCTGTGTCCTTCAGACTGAATGACAGGGATCTGCTGGTTAAAAGACGTCCACCAGAGAAGGAGCTTGACCCTCTGTCCATCTTCATGATGCTGAGATCACATCATAAAGTTGTTGTTACTTCAGTCCCTCAGCCCAGCAGTCCAGGTACAGACTGTAGTGCGTCTCTGCATTATTTGGATCTCTCTGTGTGTGTGCGTGAGAGAGAGAGAATGGGTGAATGGGCGCTATTTAAGGAAACATAATTTAAAAACAGACAAGAATGTATGTTAAAACAGAAATATTTACTGATCATATCAAGAATGTAGCCACCACATATGAATAAACAGAAGTTATTTAACTGAAAACACAAAACACAGATAAATCGAATTAATATTTGATGTTTTGATACCCTCTACTTTTACAGCGGCATTGGGTATATTTGCCCATAGTTTCTCAGGATACAGGTACCGGCAGGTCGGTTGTTTCAGCATTTTGGAGAAATTAGATCTTTTGTGTCTTGACTGTGGTTTCCAGGATCAGAATGAATCTGTAAAAAGTCAGTCTTTTCCCTGGTGGGATTATGTGATTGATAGGAACCTAAACCTCTAAATTGCTTGAAACTTTATACCTTGACGTTACCTGCAGCATCCAACTTGCATCAGCACTTAGTATCCTTATGGCTTTTGTGTTAAAATTAAGACATTATTAATACTAAAATCAGCAAAGTAACTCCCACTAACATGTAATCTACTCATCTTTTTATCAGCACCAGAGGTTGACCAACAGACACCTGCCTTTGTGCAGTCTCCTTCAGAGCAGATGGAAAGATCAGACAGTAAGCACACATATAGAAGTGGTGCTGTGTCAGAAAATGTTATCAGAGAGCAGAAAGCAGTGGGTCAGACTATTGGTCACCTCTTCAGTCATCATGTCAATCAGTCAGAACCTCAGGAGAAGCAGGACAGCGAAGTAATGGAAGTACAAGCTACAGGTATGAAAAATTGACAACACCATCAGTGAAATCCTACTAGGAAAAAACAGGTCAATTTTTTTATTTGGTCATTTTAGTTTAGATTTAAGTTTCACTTAACTGAATTTGACAGTAATTAGGAGATGGTAAATGGTCTGCACTTATATAGCGCTTTTCTACCTATTGGCACTCAAAGTGCTTTACACTGCTTCTTATTTACCCATTCAAACTCACAATCGCACACACATTCATACACCGATGGGGGAGCTGCTATGCAGCTGGCCAACACTCACCGGGGGCAACTAAGTTGGGTGAGATTGGTGGACAACCGCTTTACCTTCCTGCGCCACAGTCGCAGATCAAAGATGAAAAATATAATTAAAAAATATAACTTAGATGTAGCACTCAGTGCAAAGTATTCGTGATGCTTGCTGTTTGATAGTAAACGTTGACTTTTTAAAAAAAAAAAAGTTGGAGAACTTTTAATCTAAAGTAGTGACTCAGTGGTAGAGCATTTGGCTGGCATGCAAAAGGCCGCAGGTTTGAATCCCAACCCACCAGGTGTGGGCAGCCTTGGTGACGGTCCTGAGCTTGGATAAAATGGGAAGGTTGCGACAGCAAGGGCATCTGGTGTAAAAACTTGTGCCAAAATCAAAGTGCAGAATATGTTCCACTGTGGTGATGCCTGAAGGGACAAGCCGAAAGCCGTTGATCTTTTTAGTGTGGACTTTTCCCCTTTATCAAAGTTGTTTCAGATGGGGGTTTAGGTTTGTTTATAAACCTCTGTGCTCCCCTGCAGACAGCCAGCGGCGTGCCTACTGTGAGCTGCTGGCCTTCACTCAGCCTTGTTTGAGCTCAGCTCGACAGCTGGGCCTCAAGTTTCCTGTGTGGGAAGACTTTAGCTGCCTGGCCCCGGACCAAACATACTTCCTCCTCAAACAGCAGGAGACGGCCCTTAGCAGGACACATGCACAGAGTGTAGAGCTGGTCAGAGGTATAAAATGTCTTTATCTTAATTGAGAAACCTTTGGTTTATTTTGCATTTATTATCTCTTAAACATCCATTTGAAAGCAGTACATTCCCACTGTGCTGCATGCAGATCAGGAACTGCTTTTCAACCAGGTGGCTCTGATCCATGTGCTGGTGACGTTCAAGGAACTACTGCTGAAGTGCGACCTCCCTTCTGCATTGGGTCAGTTTAAACTGCCATTTCTCCTGCAGTTTGACTTTAAAGCCTCTTTTTAAACCTAGTTTCACTTTTCTCTAACTTAAAATCTTTACTAGGAAAATACATAGTTTGACTCTCTGCTTAATGTCCTTTTATGAGGACATTATTTATTAGTAATTTGAACACATTTGATTAAAGCAGCTGGAAACATTGGCAACACCTTAACAATTGTCTTCACAATTTGATTGTCTGGTATATATTTATGTTTATCGTGCATCAATTTATTAACTAAATTCCCAAGGCTCACTATAACACGGTGTCGGTGCAGGTCTTGAAAAACAATGGATTCACTAATGAATCTTAAATTTTTTTGATTTATCTCCTGTAGGCACTAATGTTTTTATAACATTTTTGGGCTGTGAGGAAATGCTTTACTATAAACTAAAAATTAGACTGAGGATTGCTCTGTTGGAGGCGCTGTTGGAGGTTGCTTAAGTCGAGAGACTTGTTCCAAATGTTGTCACTTCTGTTACCTACAATCTCTAACAACAATCCATGTATTATAGTATTATAGTACTGCTTGTTTAAGCCCAGAATTTTATCATTCAGGAATTATTGATTTGTACTCCAGGGAAGTGCAAAAATAATTCCAGGCCAAATCTTTCTGACAGGTGTTCCATCATACTTTGGCCTGTAAGCTGGTGAAACCGCTTCTAGTTGGTGAACTCTGCTGAAACCTTAAACATCGTTTTACATCACATTGTGATATTTACAGCCTTCTCCTTATGCACTATAGATTACCTAATGCAAGCCTCCGAGTCTTGTGCAGAGCAGAGTCTGGAGCAGCTGATGAAGAGGCTGCAGATCATCCTTTTTCTAAGTCAAAAGAACCAGGAGTCCAACTTCAAACTGCAGGAACTGCAGCAGCTATTGGCTGCATGGCTGCACAGGAAAGGACACAGTAACATAGAAAAAGTGAGTATTCACAGCATGAGAAACACTGTGTTTGGTTTATGTGATTAATTGTTTTATCAACATTTTGTGTTTTATTCCATTTTATTATAAACATATTGGGGTTAAAAATCATCATCACAGTTCTACTAGAAAATAAAAAACTAGAAAATTTTCACCTTCAGATTCTTTTTTTATCAGTGAAACACTTGTCTTTCTGTAGATTTTGGTGCTTACATCAATTAACTCTGAGGAGAATAGATCAATAATCATCAACAGCTTGAGCCATGTGACTGGTAAGCGACTGATTTAACTTTCATCAGATATGTTGTAATTTAATTTAGTCTTGTGTGGACAAAAGAATTACATTTAAAATACTAATTAACTAAAATGTAATGTATTGAATTCTTCTGATCCGCCTGTGACAACTACACCATATGAAAATCCAGTATCATATAGCAGAGTGCCTTCCTTGTCTTTACATTTGCAGGAGCAGCTGTGACTGCATGTTGTCCTGAGGAGAACAAAACCAAACTGAATGGTGCCTGTGTGGTTAGCAGGTACATGTACTAGAGTGTTTTATTTTTTATATTTTTCTTCCGAGATCTGGCTACTTATAATATTGTGAATCTACCAAGCGTGATCCGATAGCTAAATTTACAAAAATTAGTACCCTTCAAAGTTTCTGCTGCTTTGGTGTTTCGCCTTCACTCTTGTACACAGGCATGTGTGAAAGTCTACAACATTTGCATTTGATTCACTTGCATTTGTTGAATAAGCAGTAGTAACAACCACTGAATGTGCAAAATAAAGATTTATCCTAGTTTAGGGGTTAAAAGGGGACATCAGCGTCAGCAGACATTGGTGTGTGAACTCTTAGCCAAAAACACAAAAAAAGTCATTATCAGTTTATAAAAAACGAGAATCTGAAAAATAAACAACTAGTTTTCTTGTGCTTCATTCTACTCAACATTCCAAAGGGGCTTTACACACTTTTTTGTGTAAAATGTATCTTGAAGCTTCCTAAGTTTGCTAATTCAACTTTTATACACAAAATATAATTGCCATTAAATTTTGGTGCGCTAAATAAAACCAAAGCAATACATAACCACTTTGCATAACACTTAAGGGCCTGTGCCAAACCTATCCTAAACACAGCATGAACAAATAAAGATCTCTAATGTAATATGAAATTTCTTTTCGCTGCACTTTCACCATGCTGTGTTATAAGCTGACATTTTACTTTGAATTATTTTTCAAGCTCCTGTGTTGAACAAAGTGTTGTGTTTTCATCCTGTTCCACCAGCGTGTGTGACTTTGTGTGTGTGGTGGTGTATGAGCAGCACATAGGCCCTGACTTCCCCTGGAACTGTTTTTCTTTGGTGGTGGAGTACGACCATCCAGGCCATTCTCCCTGGTCTACTATCTGTAGAGAGAAGAGCATCGGCCACCTCACCTTCAACACTGTGCTCCATGACACTGGTTTGTTGTTGGTAACCTGACAGACATTTACACTGTAGTGCAGCATCATCTGATTCACTGATGAATTTTTTCTGTTTGTCTTTTTCGGAAAGAGAAAACATCTTGGTGCCTGGAGGACAGTGTTCCCTATGTTTTGATTGTGACAGAGGGGCTCCTTAACAATCAGCCGTTGCTACAGATGCTGGAGTCAGGGTAAAGTTTCTCCTTTTCCCTGTCGAGTCTAGTTCCAGCATATTCACCTTGTCGGAATGGTGAAACCTAGATTTAATATGTTAATATATATTTGCATTAATATAATCTTTTGGAAGATCACAATCCAAGTCTGGTTTGTCAATAACAGTAAGAATGAAGTACAAATGAGGTGTTTTTGACTCCATTGTGTAGATTGTGGACAAAGGTTTATCCATCATACTGATGGATTGAAATTGTGGGTTGACTGGTGGCTCCTTCCCATCACCAGCTGTAGATTTTTAAGAATAGTTTGTTTTTTTTATAAAGTAAAATATTA
The DNA here is from genome assembly GCF_033026475.1 of Channa argus. Lineage (NCBI taxonomy): Eukaryota > Metazoa > Chordata > Actinopteri > Anabantiformes > Channidae > Channa > Channa argus. The sequence continues at coordinate 6,575,121 of NC_090207.1, forward strand.
ATATTAGTCATGCATTTAAAGTCTCTTACTCATTTTTTGGTCTGGTCTTCTCTTCTTTTTCATATAAGTATTTAAATGATGTTATGTCAAATGCCTAGTTTTTAAGGGAAGTTTACCACAAATTGAGGGTCCTTTTCAAATCTCCCTGGATGTCTCTGACATTGATTTCGCTAACTGTTGTAAATATCTGAGCATCTGGCTTCATAGCACACTTTCATGTGAAACACACATAAATGTTCTGCCTACAAAGGTGAAATCGAGTATAGCTTCTCTCTTTCATAATAAATCCTCATATACTCATTCTGCAAAACATCTGGTTAAACTGACAGTTCTCGATGTTGTCTATAGGTCAGCATCTAAAACCCTCCTACATAAGCTCGATGTCCTTTACCACTCTGCCATACGCTTTGTATCCGGGGCTCCGTTTAATACTTATCACTGTGGCTTGTATTCATTGGTGAATTGGCCTTCACTCAACTCCCGCAGACAGACTCACTGATTTATAAAACCCTCATTGGAAAAACCCCCTCATACTTACACTCACTGCTCAATATTCCAATCACTAGTCGTAGTCTTCGCTCAAGTAGTTTAATTAACCTCTATATTCCAAAAGCACGTGCCTCCTTTGGTGGCACTTACTTTACGTTTCTGCAGCAAATGACTGGAATCATTTGCAACAAACTCAAAACGCTCAAATGACACTGCTCTTTTCCTTTGGTCAGGTCATCGTTGTAAATGAGAATTGGTTGTCAATAACCTCACCTGGTTAAACAAATAAATAAAAAATGAATTAACATGATGTGGCAGGAAATTACACGACAGCCAGACACAGGAGATATCAGGGAACGGTAGAATGCAACTGTAGATTCTATAATCTCATAGCTTTTATATACCATACGGTGAAACATGTGTTGTGTTACAGGTTTAATATCACTGTACTGGAGAGGACTCACTGTCCTTCATTGAAGATGCTTGGAGGTACCCATTACTATGCTGTCATCACAGTAGATGAAAGCACTGCTATTATCATTCAGGTACCGAGGGAGAGAGACGCCTACATATCCTTCAAAGCATAAACACACAAATCTGCTGTGATTCTGAATTTCCTCAATATCCTATGTCCATTTACTCACTTTCTGGACTGTTTTATGACATTGATGAACAATGAAGTCCAGTTGTGTCACTTTGTGTTGTAAGACACTGAGAGTTTCATAGCACCTTTTAGAAGTTATAGCCCATCCAAATCCACAACACTTACATCTGTGTATTAAACTTGCTTTTCCCAAAACAACAGTGCTCCATTCATCATCAACTACAAACCTTCTGTTTTTTCCCCTAATTCGAACAAATTAGCCCTAAGAAATGGTCATCAAATTGCCTCAAGGCGTACTTTTGAAAATCTGTGAATTTCTTGACAACTAATTTAACATAATTTAGTGAAATTACAGTTGGACAACTAGGATGACAGTTGTGTATGGAGTGTAACCATGTTGACGTAATTTTGTGTGTATCTCTGTGTGTGTGTGTGTGTCTAGGAGCAGGATGAACTGTGTCAGGATCGAGCCAGTGAGAGACTGGTGTTGAGGCTTACTGCTCTTTCTCTTCAGTACAGTTGCTGCTGGCTCATCCTGCACTGCCCAGACAGTCAGGAAGGAGGGTTAGTGTACACCTGCCCACACATACACAGCACACACATTGCACACAAAGTCTCGCCAATATATCTCCTCTTTGTGTGGTGGCAGATTTTCCAGCGATGCCTTCAGCAACTTGGTGTTGATTTATTCATCTCTGGTGCTGTTTGGGATGAAGTCGGGGGATCTTGATGTCAAGGTAGAGGACATACAAGACAGGCATGACTCATCGTTTTGTTGCTAACTGTACATGGTCCTAGTAAACAAACATTACTCAATTTAACCACTAATTGTTCATAACCACAACTATTGTGAACAATGTAGTGTATTGCAATTTGATCTATACAATCTCAGATAATTAATTAATGTCATAAAGATAACTTGATAATTATTAGTTTTTCACACTGTGTTTCAGGTGCTGATGGTGTCAGATGTGCTGGAAGTAGCCAAGAGCATCAGTCAGATCTGCTTCTACAGTCTGATGTCAAGTGACAGGGATCCTTTCAGCTACCTGAACAGGGACTGGCTTAATGTGATACCTTCACAGGTAACCACAAAATTAAAAAACCCAAAAAAACTTTACAGAAAAATAAAAGAGAAGACACATTACTTAGATGCTGTTTTGGCTCCATTCGGTTTTTCACTTCTGATGATAGTATATCTCAGCTAATAGTTAAAGACTTTTGGACTGTAAAAAGTTTAGTTTATCATCTGCCCAGTCTCTTTTTGGTCAGTGAAAAACATCTTTTTAATTGATTTTGTATATCCTGAACAGTACTATTTTTATAAAATCCATTAGGTTCAACATTTATTATGACTTTCAGGTTCTTTGTTAAAGCACTTTTTAACCAATCTACAAAAAGTTACCAATGATATAAATACTAAACCATACACCTACTAAATTCCTGTCAGTAAACAACCGTATTTGTTGTACTTTTTTTTCCATATCCTCAGGAGGAAAAGTGTTTGGTGAAGTTCCCGAGTATCAACCCTCTAGTTGGCCAACTAATGCTGAGGAGAGCACCGTCCTTCCAGTGGCTCCTGAGAGCCAGTCTGTCTCAGCTAAAGCAGCTTCTCCCTGAGGTGCCACTCAGAGTCATTAAGGTGAGCAAGGGACTACACGTAGTAAACGTGGGAGGAGTTGAAGTTAACTTGTAGCTCAAAGTTTCTATGTTCAGACTTGTGCGCCAAAGGCAAAAATTAGACAAATGCTCCCCATGCTGCACCGATTTCCCAGGTATTTAACACCTTGACTGTTGTTAATATCATATGTTGGTTGTTGACGTGTTTAGCCATCATTGTATCGTTACATTTGTAGGACTGTGTTTTAAGTGGATGTTAAGTATTGCTGTAGGCCTCCTCTATTGAAAGTGTGTCACTTCAGTTTGATGCTGGTGGCCTAAGATACTCTTCTTCAAACAATCTGTTTTTCTAAATGTAAACGTGGCTGCTTTCCTGTGTTACATCATGTGTTTGAGTGCGTATTCTTCACTGCCTTTAGATTTTATAGACTACATTGTCCTGCTTAGTGTTTTTTTCCTTAGAATGGACACAAACTTTGTTTTAAACTACATCTACATTAAGCTGGGTAGATTCTAAAAGGTTCATGCTCATTTTTTGTTCTGTAACAACATGCGTTCACCACAGACCCCCTACACATTAAAACTGTCAATATATCACAAAAAAGTGATTTTAGGAGTTTTTGGCATAGAGCCAAAGAACACCAAGAAAGGATCTTTGTAGATTTGACCAACCTCATTTTGAATAGCGACAGTTTTCTCTTGTAAAGTCCACAGCATTGTTATATTCTTGAAGGCTTCCACCACCTGTGTTTTACTTTTGACTAAGGTGTTATCTACATAAACCAGTGGGTTTGATGGAGCTTGTGGCCCTGGTCCCCAGTCCTCTACATGTAGACACTAGCTGCAACTAGGGACACTGGTGGGGCCATGACGCGCGTGCGTGAACTGGGATTGTACTTGAAATAGCGTTGCAGTTAGGCAGAGGTCTAGCAGGGTATACACATGGTCTGGTCTGGACATGTTGTCTTTTAATATTAGTTTTCACAGTGTTGACTGCCTAAAGCTTTCACTAAGACTGTTTTCACCAACTATGACATACAGTGACAGAAGTTAGAGATGTCACATTTCCCCTTAGAGGATGGAAGGGGGTGTTTTTGCTTGTTTAACTCGTCTTCTGCCAGGTTGTTATTCCTGATGACTGTGGCTATTAGGTTGTCTTCCACTAGCAGCTGCTCTGTTGTTAGTCAGTCAGTCACTTTGCTAGGAGATTTGTTGGTCGGGTAAGATCACTGTCTGACAGGTTCTTCACCCACATGTCATGAAACTGTGAAAGAGAAGTTAATTTTTCTGTCCCCTATAAACTGCTGATGCATGACTGAGTGTCTTTTATGCTTGGTGTATGGGGATAACTGTGTTTTACCAGCAAATGGTGAAACTTCCTCCAGGACTGAACTAGACTGGGATTTTGGTTTCACCTTTACATTACATGTATAGATTGTGAAATGAACCAGTCTCAATCTCCTGACTGAGGAGGTGGCAAAAGGTTTTCTGTAGGCTCTTTTCAGCTTGGTGCTCTTCACAGTGAAGCATGCACTGTGAATAAGGAAAAAAAAAAAAAGTACCTCCCCAATCATTCAAACTATTTTCAGAGGTAGTTCTGCATTTAATTCTCTTTCTCCTCTTCCTGGTTTTAGCTGTTCAGTGACACCACATCTTTGTACACACTGACCACAGACCCCAACCATCTGGAGTCTCAGACAGTTGTCACAGAGGCAAGCCAAAAACACAGCCTAAGGACTAGAACTGTTGAATCAGATCTCCATATAGAAACGTCCATTAACCCACATTCAGACCTACTTTGTAGTGACAACACCACCACCTTTCTGTTTGGAGCTGAGAGTGTAGACAAAAACTTTTGTGAACAAGACCCAGCGATGCAGGATGATTCAAAACTCAACGTGAACCGCTGGTCTTTCAGCACCCCAGATGTTGACCTGCAGAGGAGCTGGACCAGTAGTCAGAGCAAGGAGATGAATTTTCATGGATGGGGAAGCAGAGCTGGAGCTGTGGGCAAAGTTATTGAGAGAGTTAGTGATGAGTGGACATGTAAAGCTCCAACAAGCCTAAATGGCTACAATGACTACCTATATATATCTGATGACAGTCCTCTCAAACCAGACACCACCTTCAGTTACAGCTCCATCTTGCAGCAAGCAAACAGTCAAATGTCTACATCTACCACAGTCTACCGTGACTTCCACAGTATTGACGACCATCAAATTTCCTGCAACATGAGCCCTCAAGCAGGGGCCATGATGTGGGGGCAAAATCGGGGTGACAAGGACCGGTTGTCCAACAGTGGAGGGATGACAACAGTCTCAAAGTATGGCTCCAAATGCTGGATAGGACAGGAGAGGAAGAGAAGTGAAGAAGCTGCAGGTCTGGTTACAAGAGGTGAGTGATTGTGGCTACGGAGTGGACTGCAGATGTTTGATAAATTAAATAATTATATGATCTTTGAAGTTAAAAGTAGTACATTAACAACTGCTCCCATAACAAAAAAAGTCATTTTAAAAAACTCAAATGCTATTTCACTGCAACCTTTTAAATTAAAAAGTGTAGACACCGACTTATGTCAGTGCTGCATATTTTCTTATTTTTAAGCAAAATGAACTTACAATTTCTGTATCTAAAACTTGTACAATACGTGTTCTGTTTGTTATGATGCTGTTTTTGGTCTTCAAAAACATGTAAGTTATTATCGGTGGAGATGGAAGTGGTTGGATTGGGGTTCCCTCCAACCACTGAGTCAATTATGAACATGGAGGCTCGCACAAGTTCAAACACGAGTTTCAAAACATGCAAGGCAAGGATGACATACTTGTGAGGTGCGCTGGGTTTCGCTTTGACATCAAGTCATCCTTGTTCCATTATTTTCAACCACTTATCCAGGTTGCCAGTCTATCTCAGAGCCAACACACAAAGACATGGACAGACAACCATTCACACTCACAATTATACCTATAGGCAATTTAGAGTCACCAGTTAACCAAAACTGCATGTCTGTGGGGAAAAAGCCAGAGTACGTAAGCAGAGGAAGAACATGCAAACTCCACACAGAAAGGTTCTAGCTGTGATGACGCAGCGCTAACCACTCCACTGTACTACCCAATTTAGATCACCCACAATCACGAGTCAATGTAAAAAAAATTAGAGGTGCAAACTTCTAAAAGGCTGCATCTGTATCTAGTTTTATCTGTATTCTATATACAAATTAATAGATTTCTTTGTGTGTTTTGCAGTGTTGACTCCGCTGAAGAAGGGAAGGTTGAGCTATGAAAGGGTCCCTGGCAGAATTGATGGGCAGACGAGGCTTAAATTATTTTAGACATTAATAGCTGCTTCCTGATCTTTAAAGTTTTGTTAGGGTCAAGTTATTCATGTTGTGGCTTCTCAGTGTTCATTTAAATGAAAGTACATTTTAGATTGCATACGAAAACCGTGCAAACCAAATGTTCATGTTAGATATTAATTTAAAAAGCAACAGTTCTAAAGAGCATTATTGTTTAAAATCTAGAATTGGTAAAACTATTTTCATTGCAGCAAATCAGTATTGTCAGTTGCTGACAGTTGAAATCTATTGAGTTTTCATTAATCAGATTTTTAAAAATGTATTATTCCGTCTGTATTTCAAATTACATATACATTTGTTAGATCACTTGTTAATACTTCCTGTTTATCTGCCAATGCAACAATTTCCAAAATATGTTCTCAGATGTGATTATCAATACTGAATAAACACCAAGACAGTTTATACCTGCTTACGACTACACTGTGTTATAAACAATTAGTTTAAATTCTGCTAAATAAAATGTTTCCATTTTCTATTATTAAAAAAAAAGAAAAGATCGAGATTGCAGCTGTGCACATTTTGCCTTTGTTTTCCCCTACACAGCATGAACAGTAGTGGAAAACAAAGTGTGATTTATGGCTAGAGGAGTGTGATTGAGGGTCTTTCTAAGCTAAACTGATAGTCTCTCATTTTAGCAGCTCCAGTGGTGGGGCCATTTCTTTTTTCCCCATTTAGTGAAGCAATCCCCTTATCGTGGTCTCTCAGCGTGTGGAGAGTGCGCTTATCTTCGCGAGCCAGCAGAGTGAAGCCAGCTCCCTCAGGAATGATCCCCAGACAAAGACGACCCCCGGGGACATGGACTCCAAGCTTCCCTGCTTCTGGACATATAGCACTGGCTGACCACCATCAATAACCTGCCAGCTTCTTTCTCTCTCGCTACTTTTTTTTTTTTTTTTTAAATACATCTCTGTGTCTCTCTCTGTCTCTCTGGCCTCTGCCTTTCAACAAGCAGTGGACAAAGAGACCAACACTGTTTTGTTTTTTTAATGGCGTAGGAACAAAGGCAGTGGGCAGGATGGTCTGAGGAGTCCCTGCATGTGAAGGTTAGGTAAACAGCAGAGTAATGGTGCAGTAATTGTCCCTGACTGTTACTTTAGCACTGGACTGAATAGGGCAGGAGAGATATTGTGGGAATTACCAGGCTGTTTAAACCAAAGCTGTCCCTCAGATTTGGATCCTACTTTGGGCTGCAGCTGAAAGGTCACACAGCTGTTAGCAGTTAACAGAGTCACCTGGGTGTTTCCTCTCCTCCGTACATAACGGGGGTTTCCTGAAACATCTTTTTCCCCCTCAAACACAGCTTTTCAATAAGCATCCTACAAGGAAACTCGGATATGAAAGGTCTTTCTCGAAAAAATGTGTAATTTTAAGTGCCCCCTACTGATCATTTAAAAGCAGATAGATACTTTATTCATCCCAATGGGAAATTTACAAAATTCACAGTACATTAGCATTTAATAAAGTATAACAATGTAGTTATGTATAGCTATTTGTTTATTCGTTTATGGTATTATTGAACTAAGGAGACAAGAAGCCAGGAAGCTCAACCTCCCTTAATTTCATTTATGCGTTCAAGGTTATGACTAAAGCAAGCAGCATGGCCTAATATAAATCTTAAAATATATAAATAAATGTATGCAGTAAGTAAAATGATGATTAGACTAAACTTTTATAATTAATTCCAGTTGGGATTTTTACAGCTAGTCCTGCTTATCCTGCTTTCAGCCCTAACCTGTATGATGAATTACAGGTTCAGATGTAATTGTTAAACAGCCTTCTGATGATGGTCGACACACCAGCTAAACTACCCTACAGTGAGTCTGCAGATCTGCAGCAAAGGCTGAATGGAGCCAGAAAGGAGTGGCGCCTGGCCTGCAGGTGCAGCCTCTTGGACGTGCAGCAGGGCCCATGAATGGCAGATTCAAGAAACGGCCCCCACCAGCCCTGTTCTCCAGGCCCGGGGCTAATCCCAGCTCCTAATCGGATTATGTAAATTCCTACTCCACACAGAGACTTTTTTTTTTGGAAGGCTGTGTCTTTGAAACAACACTTGAAGGGTGTAAAAAGAACAGTGACAATTGGTTAAACTAGACTTGTTTTCTAAATCTGAACGGAGGTTGAAAGTGGGAGTCAGAGGAGAGTGGGGCGAGAGAAGGGTGGGGTGTGGTTGGAGAGAGGTGAGTCAGGACGCTGCACTTTCCCTGTTTCCTCTGTAATTTATGTGTGGCCCCTTGGAATGGCTCAACAAGATTACCATAGTCATAACAAAACCCATATTGTTCGACTGTCAATCTGGATATGGTATTTTTACCTTTTGTGGCCCAATCAGGGTGAACTCAATAGCAGAGCAGCCAGCAATATGAAGGACTTTTCCATGGTGGAGGGATGGTGGGTTGTCCATGCCTAATGTCAGAGAAACAGAAAGGAACAAGTGTCCACACCAGTAAGGGAAGGATCAGTGAGATGAACGTCTCAGTTTCACTTCAATGGGAATTTATTTGTCACCTTTAGTGCTAACCTTCAAGGATTAAATGAGCAATGAATCATAAAAGCTGCACAAATAGTCACTTAAAAGGCTGTTGAATCATGAAAGCTGTTTAAAAATGCCCACAGATGTAGCACAAAAACACCTAGGAAAATGATTTGAAGTGATGATTTATAGACAAGGCAGGCATACAGCAACTCAGCTGGTTGTAAATAACAGAGGTGAGGGGGGGTTTGGGTTTAAAAAAAAAAAAAAAATTTCACACAGCAACCACCAACCTCCACAACAGCACACGTCACACAATAGGGTTCACGCCGCTATAAAATGTGGGATGCGAACATGCAGCAGTTGTCCCCCCTTCTCTTTCCCTGTCTGTCTGCTCCCCATCCCTCCCACTGTTTCTCGTTTACACTCCTTCCCTCCCGTTCACAAGGACCTCAGCGAGCATGAGAAAACAGGACTAAGTGGACACTCTCGCCGGACTCTTGGACACGGATGACCAATCAACTTTGCATCTGACATCTCTACACATTTCTACACACAGGTTAGAAATGGTTTTGTTTTCCCTTGAGGCCATATGTTTCCACTTAAGTAAATAATTAATCAGCCAGGGTATGTATTAGCACAGCAGTGTGTGGCGCAATGTCTAAAATTTACTTCCAGTTATTGTGTAATAGTAAATAAGTAATATGCATTTTTAAAAGTCATTGCATAAAATGAAAAGTCAAATTGCCCGTTTTTAGTTTAATGGTTAATAATTAATGGTTATTAATGGAGTTAGCAATCATGATTACATTTTAATTGGTTAATACTACAGTGTTAATTATAAAAGTTTTCAGATGTTTTAATATAATAGCTGTGTTTTTATATTATGTGTCCATTTATGGAAAACAACAGGTTAAGTTACAGTTGCTGATCAGCAATTTAAAATCACTGTGGCTAACACTACATTAATGTGTTATTAAGCATTTACTAAAAGTTTATGCACTGTCTATATAAATAAAAAATATTGTTTACTCAGACAATTATGTTAAGTAAATATAAAAATATATGAGGACAAAAAGAGGAACAAGCATTTTTGGTATCTGTTCAAGGAATTTAAGTCACTGTCCTTTCTCTTACTCACCTAAGCATTAGGGCTGTAGTCAGTGACTTTTTTAGATTAATGTGCTGATTATTTTTTATAAATGTTAAGATCATGTATGATAATGGCAAGAAATATTCACATATACAAAGATGGAGCTTGTTCATGTTTGGAAATGTGTACATGCATGCATGCATACATACATGGTGATTCAATTACCAAAACAGCTGCTAATTAATCTTCTGTAAATATCTTTTCAGCTCCATCCAGCAACATGACCAGGAAAGTGTTCACCAACACGAGGGAGCGCTGGCGCCAGCACAACGTCAACACCGCCTTTGCCGAGCTCCGCAAGCTCATCCCCACCCATCCTCCGGAGAAGAAGCTAAGCAAGAACGAGATCCTGCGGCTGGCCATGCGGTACATCAACTTCCTGGTGCAGCTGCTGGAGAGCCAGAGTGGTCAGCCCGCCAGCCACTCCCCTGCCGCTCTGCTCACCTTTCTCAGAGGAAACATAGAGCAGCTGCAGTCCCCTGCACACCCCTGGGCCCTGACCAGTGACACAGAAGCTCCGTCACCTGGGTCCAGCTGCGACAGCTCTGAGGCCTGGTAGAAACACAGCCATGAAATTAAAAAATGATACCAACTTGAGTGGAATCTGTGATCTGTGATCCTTCTTCTTGGGTCTAAAAACTGATCTGGTCCCTTCTCAAGACATATGTTTGTCTCTGCATTTGTCGCCTGCGTATGGCTGCTGTTTCAGTGCAGAGGATGCAGTATAGTTTGGACTCCTCATGTGACTGCCTCCTCTCCGATCAGTGTTGAAATTTGATTTGCAGGTGAAAAATTAATATGTATACTGCATGGATGTGTAAAACCTGTACGATATTCCCTTTGTGTCTTCATGTTAATATTCCTTTTTGCCGACCCACCCAGAACTAATTTAGTTCTGCGGTGAGAGGGTGTTTTACCAATGAGGAAAATAGAAGGGATTAAGGAATTTCTCATTTCAAGCAATAGATTCAGGAAAGCATTTGAATAGATAATGGCTCAGCCAGTTCTCCAGGCTGCAATTGTTTCAAAATAGCCAAGAGCACAAGAAAAACAGAACATGCAAAAGAACTTTTTTTTTTGTGAAGACTAATTCTGACCTTTTCAATTATCAAGGTTATATGACTTTTGCTTTTCACTCTTTTTATAAAAAACTGTTCTGCATTTGTTGATTTATGATCACTAGGATTGAAGTGAGAAATGAAAACCCTCCTTTCGATTATTATTGTCTAAACCACACACAAACCTTCTCATTTACAGTACATGTGTTTTCATTTGAGGTTTTGTAAAATGCGCATGTCATATAGCCAAAGATTATGAACCAATTGTCCACTGTAAAGAGTGTGGTAATCATCTTCTGATACCTCATTTGTAAGTTATTTCAGTTTGCTTGTGAATACATAGTATGTTATTTATTTGAACTATTTATTTAATAAATGTTTTGTTTATAAAATTGAATGTTTAATATTTTTTGAGATGGGAACAAACTAGAGCCTAACATTTCTTATTGTACTCCATACTGTTTACTACATCTAATCATTGTTAGAATGGAAAATGACTAAAGTAAGTCTTAGCACCAATTGCCACCAAGTAAATGCAAAAGACAATTCCTAGAATAAGCATTGCTGCATATCTCAGCACTAGTCTGCATAAACTTTATCATTACCAGTTGATATGAGGCAGTTTAGTATGTTGATTTTTTTTTTTACTGTAAAATTACTTTCTTGGGATGGAATTGGAAATAGTGTTGGACTTCAATGAAATAATTGTCACGGTGTTGGACACAACTGACCTTATGTGAAGAGCAGAGCTGCTGCCTCCTTGTAAAAACTCTTTGTAATGCTCAGTAAGCCCAGAAACATTTATCCACAAGTCCTGTGAGGACCATATGGACACAAAGCTGACCTCTGCTCCCTGTCCACTGACCAGAGGCCTAAGAGAGATGTGCTGAAAGTGACAGCTTAACTTCTGACCACTGAGGTCAGAGGTCACTCTGGAGTCAAACACTGACCACTGGACCAATGTGCAGACAAAGATTTTAAGGAGAATGTTTACAGTGTTTAGATAGTACTGAAGTCATCATCATCCTCCAAAAATAAAAGATGAAAACTATTGTCAGGATTCCAACTAGATTTATCGATCAATTAATCGTGATAAAATGTCAGATAGTGGAAACAGTTGTTTACTAGTTTTGCCCAAACCATAAAGATTTATCAGTTCAGAATATGAAACAGAGAAAAGCTGCAGCTCATAACAGCTGGAGAAGCTGCTCTAAGCTCTGATATTTCACACTTAGCACTTATAAATGCCCATTTTACTAAAACAGTCGATTCATTTTAGGTCCATTGCTTAACTGATTGATGGACTTGATTCTGGTAGCAAAGCTAAAAACAAACAGTTTTCTTATGGACTCGCTTCTTGTTTTGCAGCCTTTAAACTGAGGTCAGATGTTCACATGCCTAATTGCCCTTTGTGGTTGCAGAAAATGTGGCCCACTTTTAGGCAAAAGGCTGCAACTAACTGAGCTGTAGAGTAAACACTGGGTTGGTGTTGGGGCGCTTTAACCCTGGCTCTTAAACTGTGGCTAATTGTGTGTGAGCAGAGCAGAGGGCAGCTGGACACACTGACTGGAAGCCTGTGGGAACTGACAGGTGAATCTTTGTAATCCTGCAAAAATACTAAATAAATCATATTATACTGGAAGAATGATGACTAGTGTACAGCAGCAGTCTGTCCCACAGCATGAATTTGGGAGGTATTTACCTCTTGTGTAATTTCACGCTGGATTGAGCAATTTCATGGTGAACTGAAATAATAGCAAACTAAAACTGCTGTGGTTATTAATAGATGGAACTCTCGGCAATATTAGACCATTTCAAAAAACGGTTTATGTCTTTGTGTGTTAAATGTATTAGAGCGATTCAGACTTTCCAATTATTCAATCATCATTTGAAACTGGATAGGATGGCGTGTGACAGCTTTTGGATACATGCTGTCAGGCTATGAAATGCATTTTGCTGATACACCTTATTTACGCCCAATCACAGCGCGAGCATTACTCTGACCTTAACTTTCTCGCAGGATTATGAATCCCTGCATTGAAAATAATAACAAAATCTGTACGCTTCTCGTTCCCTCCACCAAGTATAGTTTCCTGATTGACTATTCTCTCCCAAGTATGTGGGTAATCGTCTATTGAGAGCACATTTCCTTATCAGCGTCTAGCACACTGTCTGAATCCGTTATCACAATGGGCCAGATCAGTGCAGGCAGCCCCTCGCTCTCCCCGCTGAGGCACCCATGAAAAAGAATTTCTGGAGTTGGGTGCCAAACGATAGGCCCTGAGCTCTTTATCCCCTTAAAGCCAATTCACACTCTGCATGTTTAAATATCTCAGCTCAACCCCTGCCTTCCCACTCCCGTCATGCACTCAAACCCCCTCCTCCCGCTTTGCCTTGCCTCTCGCTCTCTCACCCCTCTACGGCTGCAAGTCCACGGGAAGGACTGCAGCCTCGGCCGACCTGCAGCCCTGGGTGGTTGGGTATTTGGGATGCAGGTGCAGGGCTGGTTGGAGAGTGAGAGAGGAGGGGAGTCCTCCATTGTTGGGCTGGACAGCACCCTCTCTCCTCTGGAGCACCCTCTGATGGGGAAGCCCAGTGACAATCACACATCCTAATCTGATTATGCAAATATCTACTTCAAAAAGCAATACGCTGTAACCCTTACCCTGTGGTGGCAAAACAGAGCGAGGAAGGAAGAATGGAAGGAAGGAAACAACAGAAATGTGGAGAGGAAAGGGAGGATGGTTAAATGCCAAATAAGGGCACAATGTACAGGTAGACACAGTGATCCTGAACTTTGGTATGCAGCACTTGGATATGCCCATCAGTTTTTCTCACATTTATTGCATCACCAGCGGAGGTCTGAGGACAAAACAGTACACGTTTACACACTCTGAAGGGCCAATGACTCCATCAACAGGGCATTGAATTCAATATTCAAATGCTTATTGTTTTTCCAGACGCTCCTGAATCAGGCGTCAAAAGGAATCTACAATGTTAATGAGGGGCCAAAGAAGCCAGACTAAGACTCAGACGCCCCAACAGTCTAAGGTGACACTTCCCAAGAGCACAGCTTCAACGACACTGATTGTAAAAGGCAACCCATGCTTTCCAAATATGCACACAAAGCTGACCCCTATGGCCTCAGCCAGTTGCTGTAAACAGTTGATTCATTCTTCTCGTGCTGAAAGGCGGCTCGAAAGGCTGTGTGAGGCTGTACCTGTCTGCGGGACCATAACTACAGTAATTTGAAAGATGTGCTGCGTGACAGAAAGTGTTTAGAAATGTCCCAAACAACCTCCGTGAAGTTTTTGATTGCTTAAGCTTTAGGCGCATGCTACGCAGCACGTCTCCTGACAAATGCCCTGTTCCTCTCTGCATCTCATTTTCCTCACTCTTTATCTAACTTGATACTGGATATTCTTACCTCCCAGCATCTCATGGGGACACACAGAGAATCACTTGGCCACTAGAATCTCTTGACCTTCAGTTTGTGCTTAAGTGTTTAACTACATACTGCATTGAAGCAACCTGCACCTTTTATTTAAAGCCAGATTGAATCTTCGTCATATTCTGCAAACCGAACCAAACCTCTCGTTATTTCATTAAATGCACAGTCAAAGACTCAGGCATGAGTTCAAACTATACATTTGTATAAAAAGAGTCAAAGCAGTAAAATGTTGTCTATATTAAAGACCCCTGGTTGCTTGAGGTGGAATAGGGGAGCAACTTGCATGGAAGCTGATTTCAACGGTATGATGTGTGTGTGTGTGAGTGAATGAGGAGATACATTTTAAGGAGCTTAGGATAAAAACACTATAGAAGCTCTTTAGTAAAAGTTAAAGTGCCGTTTCATGCTGACACAGTTAACTAAAGCTGTTACCTTTTACCTCTTAACACTTGCTTTAGTTGCATCGGTTATCTATTATGTCATGCTGTACAAAGAGGAACTGGATTACTAACCTGGCCTTGTTCAGTTAATCATTGTCTTTCTAGGAGCACCTATTAAAACCATAAGACCACAGCAGTCCTTACCCCCCAACTATGGAGCTGGGACAGCGAGTCTCAGCTTGTGTCCTGCTGGTTCTCTGTGTGACATGTAGCGCAGATGGAGGGAACATTTTAGTGTGGTACACTGAAGGAAGCCACTGGATTAATATGAAGCCCGTGCTGGACAATTTGATTGACAGGGGTCACACCGTGACGGTCCTTGTCCCGAGTGTGTCAATGTACATGAACAACAATGAAACCACTCGCTTTCACTATGAACCCTTCAATGTCTCCTTCTCTATAGAAGCTATGGAGAAACATCTTGAAGAGTTCCTTCACTTCTTCATGTACGAGATGAAACAAATGAACTACTTGCAGATTTACATAAGAGCCATGGATCTTATGAAGAACAACCTGTACTTTTCTCTTAAGTATTTGGACAGTGTGGTGAAATCAGACACCATCATGAAGAAGTTAAAAGAGGGAAAATATGACCTTCTCCTGGCTGACCCCATCTACCCTGGCAGTGACTTGACAGCAGAGATGTTGGGCATCCCTCTGGTGTTCACCCTTCGCTTTTCCCTAGGCAACAACTGGGAGAGACATTGTGGTCAACTACCTTCTCCACCTTCCTTTGTCCCCGCCGCTTTGAGCAAACTGACGGACAAGATGGACTTCTCAGAGAGACTGTGGAACTTTCTCTTCTATGCAGTGCAGGATATTGTGCTGGATAACACTTATTGGAAAGTATTAGATAAATATTACTCTGAAATCAAAGGTGAGCCAACTCGGATCCTTTTATGTGCACTTTGTAAACTATTTAATATTTAAAATAATTCATTAATGAACCATCTCATCTAAAGTACTGGTGATATCTTCTAATTGATGGCTGTTAATGTAAGTTTTGCATTCTGACAGGAACACCCACCAGTGCCTGTGAGATGATGAGCAGAGCAGACATATGGTTGATGCGAACCTACTGGGATTTTGATTTCCCTCGCCCTTTACTCCCCAACTTCAAATTTGTCGGTGGGATCCACTGCAGACCTGCTAAACCTTTACCAGAGGTACAGTAGGGCTGTCTCCAATATTAGTCAGTGTTCGCTCCTTAAAACAATAAAGAACAACAATCCATTTAAATGCAGAGAAGGAAAGAAAATGTTTCTTTTAGTTTGTGCTAGGACAATACTGTGCTTGTCTATTTGCAGGATATGGAAACGTTTGTGCAGAGTTCTGGAGACGATGGCATCGTGGTCTTTACTTTTGGATCCCTAATTAAAAATATCACTACTGAGAACGCAAACATGATAGCATCAGCCCTCGCTCAGATACCACAAAAGGTCAGAATACACACTTCAGGCACCAAGTATAATCAACTTGAAAGACCCCTGCAGTTTTCATGACTATAAGTCTATTCTGTCCTAGGTTTTGCATGGTTTAGCCTATTCATTGCAGATTCCTTGTTGTTTCAATTCAATTTCAATTCTACTTTATTTATATAGCGCCAATTTACAACAAAGTCACCTCAAGGCACTTTACAGAATAAAGTCAAGACTATAAAGATGTGTAGAGAGAACCCAACAATTCCCCTTTGAGCAAATCCTAGGCAACAGTGGAGAGGAAAAACTCCCTTTAACGGAAGAAAACTCCAGCAGAACCAGGCTAAGGGTGGGCGGCCATCTGCCTTGACTGGTTGGGGTGAGTGGAAAGTGAAGAGAGAGAAATGAAAAAGAGCAACAAAAGCAACAACAAGACATCAGGCAGGTTGGTAGGACCAACCTGTCCTATTTTAAATTTAATGGGAATGGAGAGAAGCTGGTGAAGGTGAACTATAATTTCTCTTGCTATTCCTAATTTTGGATTAATTGCAGGCTCTTTACGGAGTTACTGGGGCATCCTGAAAGTAGGGAATTACAGTAGTTCAACGTAGAAGTAACAAATGCATGGACTTATGCCTTCTAGAGTAACACTATGGTTGGACATCATATTTCTGTTTTTTTGGGGGGAGGCACCCAAATCCTATGACTTCAGTTTTGTCTGAGTTTAGAAGTAAAAAATTGTGGGACATCCAGGCTTTTATGTCTTGCGGTCATGCTTGAAACTTGATTAACTGCTTTTTTTCATCTGGTACCATAAATAGATAGAGCTGGGTATCATCAGCATAACAGTGGAAATTTATGGAGTGTTTTCTAATAATGTTGCCTAAAGGAGACATATATAAAGTATTGGTATTATAAAAAGTATTGGTCCTAAAACAGAGCCTTGTGGAACTCCATGCATGGAGGATTCATCATTAATTGAAGTCTATCAGATTGATAAGATTTAAACCAAACTAGTCTCTGTAATAAAATGTTGTGATCAAACAGTGAGTTTGTAAATTAATAATAAATATGACCCATTTACAGTGTACTTCAATAATAAAGTCTTTTTATAAAACGGAGCAAAGTATTTAATCGTTTGGAATGTAATAATAATAATAATGCTATATAAGATGATAGACTGTGACTGTACCGACTGTTTACAGGTGCTGTGGAGATACAGAGGAGAAAAACCAAAAACTCTGGGTGCAAACACCAGAATATATGACTGGATCCCTCAGAATGATCTACTAGGTAAACGAAGATTTTCTATAAAATTAAAAAACATTTTTTTCAATATTTAGTCTGAGAGTTCACTAGTATTTATCTAGTGTTTGGGATGGTTGTGGCCCTCGTCTGCAAACCACAGAGCCATTATTTCAATCCCTGCTTCTGCTGACCACATGCCAAAGTGTCCTTGGGTAAGATACTGAACCCCAGGAGTTGCCCTTGTAACTCGCCTTGGATAAAAGTGTGGGCTAAATGACAAATTGTAATTATTATTCAGCGCAGGCATGTTGTCACACTGTGTTCTGATTCCACACTGCATTCAACTAGTATGTTAAATAGAGTATTTGAAATTCACATGTACCCAGCAGTATTTTAGTACTTACAATTAGGTGCAAAAGTTTGCATCCCCTCATTTTAAAATGACAACTTCAAATTTAAATAACATGGTGGTAGTACTAATGTTCAAAGAAAGTAACAAGTTTTTTTTGTACCTTTACAAAAGGTAAATACTTCTCCCATCACTTACAGCCTGTTCTGATTGGAGAAACTAATCCATGTTTCATATTAGGTCACCCAAAGACCAGAGCTTTCATCACCCACGGTGGCACCAATGGGATTTATGAGGCCATCTACCACGGTGTTCCCATGGTGGGGATCCCCATGTTCGGCGATCAGCCTGAAAATATGATCCATATGAAGTATAAGGGAGCTGCAGTTATCGTGGACTTCACCTCCAAGACTGAGGACCTTAGAGATGCAGTCAATGCTGTTATCAAGGAGAAATTGTAAGTTGCCCTAAATACGTTTAGTTACCACAGGAAACCATTTACATTAACGCCGAAACCAGACTGACAACATGCCAGAATCGGCAAGAATCACCAAGTCAAGGTTTTTGACTGAAACACCAAAACAATTGACTTGAAAACCTCATGCAACACAATCTACTATCAATTCAGTCTAGAGCCGCAAATAATCAATTAGTAAAGAAACAAAAAAAAAAACAATAATATGTCAGTTCTATTTTGAAAAAATACTGTGTGCTCATGCTAAGCTCTGAAAAGTAGCAATGCTTGTACCCATTATTCACAATTTATTGACATTTCATTGAAAATCAACTACTTTAATAATAAAAAAGATGTATCAGTAAATAACTTAGTTGAAGCACTACAGCAATAAATAGGAGTAGTGCTTGTAAGTGGGGGTGTGTAGGGGTCACGATTGTGCATCATCCCCTGACCAGCCACAACATTAAAGAAGAACAGGTGAAGTTATTATTAACACTGATTATCTTATTACAATGAAACCTTCTTAAATGTGTAGAGAGCAGGAAAAATAGGAAACCATAAGGCTCTAAGCAACTTTGACAAGGGTCAAATTGTGAAACCCCGGGGTGTAGTGTTCAGTAACCATTAAAATGTGGTCCAAGGAAAGACAACCAGTGAAAGAATAAGTCACAGGTGGCCAAAGCTCACTGGTGTGCATTGGGAGCAAAGTGTAGCCCCCCTTGTCTGATCCCACGGAAGAGCTACACTGGGACAAAAATGCTGAAACATTCATGCTGGCCATGGTTGATAGGGGTCAGAACACAGCACATTGCAGCTTGCTGCTTTTGGGGGAGTTTTGTCAGACTGCTCAGGCTCACCCCTGTCCACCACTTTGTTGTGGTTAGAGATGTTTAATGATTTGTCATTTTAATTTTGCTCTTGGGACATTAGCCGTGATCTAAGAAATTCTGAAGAAATTACTAAATTAATAAATAAATCAAACTAAGTAGTCAACCGTTTTTTTTCAGTCCCCCCTCCCCATTCTTGGGAAAACAGACTTAAATATAAATGATCATCAAAAATACTTACAATAAAACACCTTTCCATCCCTCTGCTATATATCCACTTTTACAGGTATAAAGAACATGCCATGCAGCTTTCCAGTATCCACCGTGACAGACCAATGAGTCCTCTGAATGAGGCAGTATTCTGGATCGAGTACACCATGAGAAACAAAGGGGCCAAGCTCTTGAGAGTCCAGGCCCATGAACTCACCTGGTACCAGTATCACAGCCTTGATGTCCTGGCCTTCCTGCTCACTGTTGTTCTGTTTCTCATATTCCTCTTGGTCAAGTTCTGTGGACTCTGCTTCTGGTGGTCCTGTCGCAGAATAGGAAAGACAAAGAAAAAAGCTGAATAATAGGTTGAAGTGAATTGTAGTTGGTAAAAAAAAACTGAAAATAGTTAAATATGTACTATACTGCAATCACAATATAAAGTTTGGCCTTGGACCAGCAATAATTACAAGTTGGAAACAACTAATTAGGAAAAAAATGATGAGTTGACAAAAATCAAACAAATATACAGTGACCAAGATTGACTTTTTTTTTTTAAATGCCAAAGAATGGGGGTTTTGTGGTTTCACTTGTTGAATGTTTCAAATGTTGAAGTGAAAATGTCTACAATGCATTTCTAGGTGAACAGTAGACTCCTGTTGTGTGTTTGGTGCAACTCCAGAATTGATCCTTTGATGTATGACTATTGTTGCTATTGTTTTGTTTATTTCCATGATTGTAAGTTTTCCATATCAAGTATTTCTGTGTCTCCCATAACCCTGTGAAAAACTAATGCATTAAAAAAAAAAAAAGACAAAACAATGAAAACCGTCTTCGTCAGAAATAAATGACTGATTTCTCTGAGTGCACTGGTTACTCAAGTGCAAGTAAATGCAGTCACAGAGTTCAGCACCACACCACCACTTCCTGAGACCTGACATCCAGGTGGCCCCATGACTCCCTCGTTGCAAATGTGAGTCATCTGGCACGCTGACACTTTCAAATTATTTGAAATACTTAAAAAATGGTTTCAATGCAGTAAAACAATCATATGCTGGAATTTAAAACATAACTCGATTACATTTTATCAACACCTATTTTTTATTTTTATCATAAATATTCAAGCACAAACGTCAAAAAAGTTTAAGACTTCAAGTTTTTAGATGTGTTATTTTTTTTATGCTTTAGTAAACTGAACATCTTTAGTTTTTGCACTGTTGCTCAAAACAAGCTTTAATAATGATGCCTTGGAAGGTAGCTCTCAGACAGGCTTTTACACAACTCTGTGGCAGTTTTAAACCACGCAGTCAATCAACAAATTTATAACAATTGAAATGATAATTAAAATAAGTAAGCTGCAACCTTAAACAGCATACTCACTGTTCTCAGCTTCTTTCCCATAGAGGTTGTGCTTGTGTGTTTATCTGTTTGGCCCAGAGTGCATAGCCCCACATTGACAGCTGATCCTCTTGAGAGGTTTTCCCAACAAAAATGAAAAAACATAATTTAGAGAAAACACCACACAGAACCTTTGAGTGCCCTCTAGTGATACAACATGAGTAAACCATTAACATGGGCTTTCAGGGAGTTTGAGGATAGCTGGAGTAGAAACAGATGCTTTCAATCAGCCTTTTCTCAGTCAGATTGTAATGTGCCTAACTCTCATTCAATGCAATATCATTTAAGAAGCTGTTAAAATATATGACCAAAAAAATATTATTTGTCATTCTTACTATTTGCAGGGAGCCCTAGGTGACAGTGGAGAGAAAAACCTCACTTTAACGTAAGAAATCAGGCTCAGGGTGGGCGGCCATCGGCCTTGAGTGGTTGGGGGGAGAGGAAACAACACATGGGAACTATTGGAGAGCGGTACAGTAGAAGAATGAATGCTTGCAGGTTTAAATGAAATATGCTGGAGGGTTAGTCGTGTTATAGCGCTGCATTTCATTTTGTTGGAATAGGCAGCATCATGAATGCTGAAAAGTAGGAACAGTTTGATTTTTCATTTGGCTGTGTTTTTTTTTTTACCTCCAAGATGTGTGCACATTTGGCTGGGATTTCACAAACCTGTCTTTTGGGGATGGGGCCTTTTTACCCCTGTTACAACCCCACCTCAAAATGGGCCATGGGAAGTGGGGGCCATAGCACAAGACAACCAAAAGAAATGAAAAAAAGCCAGGGCAGATAAGGGAAGAAATACGGTTTATTCTCAGTGTGTTGAAAAAAACACAAAAACAAAAAAACAACTGCACACAAGAGTGGGGGACGACAAGACCAGGAGGTTGTGTCAACTCAAAGAAATGAATAAATCTGTTCTTACCTACAGCATGAGTAAGGGAACAAGAACTCAAAACAAAAGCCTGGCTTTCTAGGCTACAAACTGCTTCATTTAAAACGTGCAATGAGGCACCAACCTCTTAACGTAGTGTCTCTAAAGAAGGTCTCTTCTATGTCTTGCACATGTACAGGGTACCTCCAACTTACCTACATCCATCCTCTCACATCATAACTAAAAAATACAGAGCAAAACATGGCACGGCGCAGGAAAGAAGCTCACAAATAGGAAAGATTGGGGAAAGGAGCTGCGGCCTTTTGTAAAGCAGATGGGCAACAGAGTAGTTCAGGACGACCAAGGGGTGTGGACCAATTAAGTTCAAATATACCAATCAGTGAAGCCTCAGCACCTGGAAAGAAGAGACAAGAAAAAACAAAAGATGTCAATTTTTTTTTTGCCCCTCCCCCCAGGCAGCAACTGTAGACTTAGGATGATCAGTTGTTGACATTTTTATCTGCAGCAGGAAATATGTGAACAGATTAAAGATATGGAACGTGTCTGTCTTTCATAAACACCGTAAAGGGACATTTTAGGAACACTGTAGTTTTTCCTACATTTAGCTACAGCACTTCACTAGTTTCAGTGCATTCACTGCAACATCAAGCTTTCAGATTAGGATTTTAAACAGTTCTCTCCTCACCAAGGAAATAAAAACAATAACAGAACAGAAAAAACTTTTTTTTAAAATAGCCATCCTATATTGTGTTAGTGAAGAAGCATTCTGGCCAAACTATTCTCAAAGACACTGTTAATATTCTGTTGTTTAGCAGGTATAATGTTTAGTATCTTCAAAAGTAATTATTCACGTTACTCAATTCCCAAAACCACAAATGTACCTACACATGCTTCAATCTTTAGCTTATTGCTGCAAAATGTGGAGCTTATAACATTAGCTGCTAGAAAAAAATTAAACAGTGGGCCACAATTTGAAGAGCCTTCATATACTGTACATCATCTGAAACTTTCCATAACCATAAGAGGTTGTGTCAATATCAGCTGGTGGTGGACTTTTAAATTATAAAAGCAACTACAGTAGGAGTTATCGTCAGAGGCTCCATGAACATCTATGCAATGTTTATTTGTCTTATGTAATGCTCAGATTGGGTAAATGTGTCCGAACCCAAGGAGGTGAAATAACTCTCTTGTTCTCTCTCTCACTCACTCTCTCTCTCTCTCTCATAAGTTAATCATTGTCTTTGTACTTGGACCTATTAAAACATCAGATCACAGCAGTCCTTTAACCCAACCATGGAGCTGGGACAGCGATTCTCTGCTTGTGTCCTGCTGGTTCTCAGTGTGACATGGAGCACACACGGAGGAAACATTTTAGTGTGGTACACTGAAGGAAGCCACTGGATTAACCTGAAGCCTGTGCTGGACACCTTGACTGACAGAGGACACCAGGTCACAGTTCTTGTCCCAAGTGTATCTATTTACATGAGCAGCAATGAAACTTCTCGCTTTCGCTATGAACCCTTCAATGTCTCCTTCTCAATGGAAGCTATGGAGAAATATTTTGAAGAGTTCCTTCATTTTTCCATGTATGAGATGGACCAAATGAACTACTTGCAGATTTATATCAGATTCATAGAACTGATGAAAAGTGAGATGCACTTTTCTCTTAAGGTGTTGGATGGTGTGCTAAAATCAGACACCATCATGAAGAAGCTGAAGGAGGGAAATTATGACCTTCTCCTGGCTGATCCCCTCTACCCTGGCAGTGACTTGGCAGCAGATATTTTGAACATCCCTCTGGTTTTCTCACTGCGTTTTTCTTTAGCCCATAACTGGGAGAGACATTGTGGTCAACTACCTGCTCCACCTTCCTTTGTCCCTGCAGCTATGAGCAAACTCACGGACAAGATGGACTTCTCAGAGAGACTGTGGAACTTTCTCTTCTACGCAGTGCAGGATATTGTGCTGGATAACATTTTTTGGAAAGTATTAGATAAATATTACTCTGAAATCAAAGGTGAGCCAAGAACACACTTTTCATTGGGACTAGATGAAGCACTGTGTTTATTTAGCTGCTTTGGGTTATTGTGGTGCTCGTACGGCCAATCAATTTTGGTAACTATTTGATATTTTAGGTAATTAAAATTTACAAGAATGTCTTGTACACGCTTGACATCCGTTACTTTTGCATTCTGGCAGGAACACCCACCAGTGCCTGTGAGAGGATGAGTAGAGCAGATATCTGGCTGATGCGAACCTACTGGGATTTTGATTTCCCTCGCCCTTTTCTCCCCAACTTCAAATTTGTTGGAGGGATCCACTGCAGACCTGCTAAACCTTTGCCAGATGTAGGACTGTATCTCCATAATCTCTTGTTACACTTGAATCTCTATGCATAGTATGTTCCTCTCATTCTATTAATGATTGCAAAAGAATAACGCTGATCCAAGCTGTCTCTGGGCAAGACGGGTACCACCTGGATGGTTTATCCCAGGGCACAGCCAGAAAGCAAACTAGTCACCAATTAATCTAACCAGCATGTCATGACCCTACAGCCGTGACACAGGAGAACTAACTACTTATTTGTAAGGACTGGGAAAAAAAATTGTTTGTTTTGCACTTTGACAATACTGTACTTCTCTACTTGCAGGATATGGAAGAGTTTGTGCAGAGTTCTGGTGATGATGGCATTGTAGTCTTCACTTTGGGAACCTTGATCAACAACATCACTACAGAGAAAGCAAACCTGATTGCCTCAGCTCTTGCCAAGATCCCACAAAAGGTCAGAGTACAAACACTGAAAAGATACCAAGTGATTCTTTTATGACTAAGAAGTTAATCTGTTACACAGCCTAAACTGGGTTTTGAATCTTTTAACCAATTAACTGCAGATTATTTGTACTTTTCATTATTGTTTCATTACCACCATTATATCATTGTAGCATTATATCTGATATCAAAACTGCAAAAACTATAAGCCATATGAAAAGACTTGATGCCAAGGGTGGGGATGAGATTAGGTTCTGTAAATGTGTTAACTACAGACATATAATTTTCCAAATTAAGGTATTTAGGCTTTGCTGTTTTCCTTGGAACTGTAGTTTTAAAATCTATCTTTAAATGTGCTGCTCTACAAGATATTATGAAACAATATTAGTTAGTGTAATGGGATTTTACGATTGTTCGTAGGTGCTGTGGAGATACAGAGGAGAAAAACCAGAGTCTCTCGGAGCAAATACCAGAATATATGACTGGATCCCTCAGAATGACCTACTAGGTAAGGGAAGTGTCCATCAAAGCAGCTATAGTACACCCATCGTTAACAGTTAAAATCGTGGGTTTCAAATTGAAATGGCTTTTGATTGACACAGCAAAATCCAAGGGAAAAAAAACGCAAAAGCTTTACCAACCACTACACATACATAACGTAATTTGTTATAAACTGTCATTTATCCAAAGTTAAATATAGAGGCAGGTTCTTACACTATCACTGTGTACACGCCATACCAAAATTTTAATTACATATAGTACATACTTTTCTTTAATGAATACTTATTTGCAGTTAATAAACTGCCAATAAAAAACATTTTATATACAAAAGGATTTGTAGCATCAGATGTTACTAGGACTCTAACTATGGAAACCCCCTCCTTCACTTATAAGTTCTTGGGTCATTGTTACATTGGGATGTTTTACCTTCACTATGCAGATCAATATGGGCAGTTTGACACTAGAATGTTGTTTTCAAATTAGTCTGTTATAGAGGGAAAGTTTCTCTGTATTCACCTAAAATCAAGACTTTAAAAGCTTGTACATGCAGGTAGGATTTGTGACTGCATGACTAGTTTCTAGGACAGTGATAGTCTAGTATGCAGCTTACACAAATGTCAAACGTGAAGGCTGAACTCAAAAATACCCAAATTCCATTTGCAGTCAATAATTAATCAACATAGTCGGGGATGGCATTTCCCAATCCCCAGCCGTGCAGTGTCAGTACCAAGCCCGGTAGAACTTAAGGAGGGTTGCGTCAGGAAGGGCATCCGGCTTAAAAATCAACATGCGGACAATGATCTGCTGTGGTCACCCTGAACGTACG
Organism: Channa argus; assembly: GCF_033026475.1. NCBI lineage: Eukaryota > Metazoa > Chordata > Actinopteri > Anabantiformes > Channidae > Channa > Channa argus. The sequence continues at coordinate 6,600,650 of NC_090207.1, forward strand.
GGACAACTCGAAAGGAAAAAAAAAAATTAATAAATAAATACATTTTTAAAAAATATCAACATAGTCATTTATTAGAGCCATGAAGTCACAATTTACAGGTGTGAAAAGGTGCTTTTAAAGCCTGTTTATATGGGAGAAAGTAATCGATGTTTCATTTTAGGTCACAGTGTTCAGCTAAGACAAATGTGCATTCACAGCCTTTTTGTTTATTTATTTTGTTTTTTTAAATACTTCATATTTCATATTAGGTCACCCAAAGACCAGAGCTTTCATCAGCCATGGTGGCACCAATGGGATTTATGAGGCCATCTACCACGGTGTTCCCATGGTGGGCATCCCTATGTTTGCTGACCAGCCAGAAAATATGGTCCATATGAAGTCTAAGGGAGCTGCAGTTATCGTGGACCTTAAATCCATGACGACTGAGCACCTTAGAGACGCAGTCAACACTGTAATCAATATAAAATCGTAAGTTGTCCTAACTATATTTATTCTACTTTAGGGTATTTAGAGGGGTTAGATCTTTTTCAATGCGGTCGTTATGGAGAATTAATATAAATGATCTAGGCATAAGACAATGGGGGGCCTGGTGGCTCAGTGGTAGCGCATTGGGTTGGGATGGAGAAGGCAGCAGGTTCAAATCCCACCCCACCAGGTGTGGCCCCACCCAGCCACCAAGGGCAACCCTGGTTCCAGTCCCGAGCCCAGAAGAAAAAATGGGAGGGTTGCGGCAGGAAGGGCATCCGGCGTAAAAACACATGCCAAATCAACATGTGGAACATGTTCCGCTGTGGTGACCCCTGAAGGGACAGGCTGAAAGCCATTGATCTTTTTTGATCTAGGGATAAGACAGAAAACTAAGTAGAAAAGGACCCACCCAGGGGTGTTTTTAGGCACAGGACATATAGGCAGCCCAACTGAAAAGGGCACAGGAAGAGATGTTTTTACTTCTATTTTTTAATAATTTGAGTTTGAGCTACTTTTAAGATGGACTTGTTAGAATTTGCATGAAATAAACAGCACACATGTTCTTTCTAAGTACATTTTTTGTTTTTTCTAAGTACAGGTACTGACAATACACACTTCACACAGCTTCACTCTGCAACAGCAGTCAGACTGGGCTCATGTATAAAAATGACAGGTGGCTACACAACATTTGAGGAGGGGGCAATGAATTCAAACACACACACACACACACACCGCAGGAGTGCCTACTCAGCTCCACCTCCTTTTACTTACACAAATGTCTTCTTATCAGTTTGTTACCAATTTACCACAGGGCCTCAGTCCTCTGTCCTCTGAAACAGCTTTGCTTCACTCGTTACACTCTGCTCTGCTATGCACGACCCTTGAGGTAGCCATAGTTATCAATTTACAATACATGGGAATGCTAAGAAACTGAGCAGAAAGCGTTGCTCTTCTGTGAGCAACTACAAAAAGCCTTTATAACTGACATTACTGACTATTATTATTATTATTGTATTATCATAATATTAAGCATTTAGATTACATGTCACGCCCCTTTTTTTATTTTGCCCCCTGCTCTTGGTAAAACTAATATGAAAAGAAAAGCAAACAAAAATGAATAATTGACATTTTGACCACTGTGACGATTATTTACAGGTATAAAGAAAATGCCATGAGGCTTTCCAGTATTTATCACGACAGACCAATAAGTCCTCTGGATGAAGCGGTATTCTGGATCGAGTTCACTATGAGAAACAAAGGGGCCAAGCATTTGAAAGTTCAGGCCCATGAACTCACCTGGTACCAGTATCACAGCCTTGATGTCCTGGTCTTCCTCTTTGCTGTAGCTCTGCTTCTCATAATGCTCTTAATCAAGACCTGTGGGCTCTGCTTCTGGAGATGCTGTCTCAGAATGAGAAAGACAAGAGGAAAAGCTGGGAAATGGCAAAAGGTGAATTGAAGTTGGTAAAGAATGTATAGATGGAACAAAGTGTTTAATCGTTATCTTGTTGCTCTTGCTGTCTTGTTGTGTGGTGTACTTTTACTTTTTTACTGGAGATAAAATGTTGACGTTCACCTTAGTACTTTTACTTAAGTAAAAGATTTGAATCAGTACTAGTAGTGGACAGTTTTTTAGTCCAATAATTGCACATTTACATGAGTATTGAGTTTGTGTACTACTTCTTATGCACACATTGTATCACTTTTAATATAATATTAAATTAAAACAAAACACTACAAACAGTGACACACACGTAAAACAATAATCAATAAAGCGCACATCTTACAATGTGGAAAAGGCCTCTGTCTTGTTGTACCACCCGCCCCCGTCCATCTATTCATGAGATTTTTTCACTTCATATTTTACGTTGCAAAGCACTGAAAGTTCTGAGCATCAATCAAGGACACGAACTGGTTATTTAAGCATCAGCTTGTAAGACAGAAGGTCTTGACAAAGCAGCATACTTTGACACCTCTGAATGGAGAACAGCCTAGCTATCCCTGGAGAACTTTGTGATGGCTTGTCCAGCTTGGGCTTGGGAAGCTCAATCACCAGATCAAAACCTCATCAAGCTGCTGCGGGAGAAGCTGGAAAAATAATTTCAGGAACACTGCCCAACCAGCACAACGGACCTTTGGTAAGTGCTGCAAAATGCCTTGGAGAAAATCACACCTGAATATCTTCAAAACCTGATCAGCAGAATGCCACAAATTTGTCAGGCGGTTATTGCTGCAAAGGGCTTTTTTATGGTGGCAATGGTTAACATGCACACTTGATTTGGCATTATTCCCGGGGTTAAATATGCTTATAAAAATTGTTTTTCCTTGTGTGTTTTGTGAACCATTTACAAACACTTAATTCAGTAAAGTCTGTGTAGGTTTCTTGCCAGTGTATATAACATCCTGTGGTTTAGCAGGCATAATGTTCAGCATGTAAGGATTAAAAACTAATTAAAAGTTTATGTATGTAGCTCACTTCCAAAAACACACTTTTACCTATGTGGGCTTCTAGTAACATAAGCTGTGAGACAAAATAACACAGTGGGACATCACTTGAAGAGCCCTTTACCATTTTGACCTGCTTATGGTGATAATCTAATATATCTTCAAAGCAGTGACTGTTGGAGTCATCCTTGGAGGTTACATGACTTTTCTGTTATTGAAGCCCATAAATCTTGCAGGTTAAATATTTTAGTCTGCATGTGGGAATACTGACCGACCAACAATACCACCTTTGGGCCATGAAAATACAAAAATATTAAAACTGATAAGATGGAAAGGGTCCAACATCTTTTAAAATGTAACTTCAAACTAGAATAATTTCTCTTTGAATTCTAACAAACAATTCATATAAATCTTTGGCCAGTTTACATTGCTGGTGTCTGCAGAGAATTACTCAAAATGCTGTTATAGCATATTCATGTCATCTGCAAATTGTGTTAAATGTGTCCTGTGGTACAGTCAGATCAGATATACTCTCTTTCTCTCTCTCTAGGGAGAAACGGTAAAGTTTTCTGTTGTTATCGAAATTGATATCGAAAACTTTGTATTCGTTACTATTTACCTGCAAACTGCTTGGGGTGGAGCTATAAGTCTTGATAAGCCTGTGCTGGACAACTTGACTGACAGGGGACACCAGGTCACAGTTCTTGTCCCAAGTGTTTCTATTTACATGAGCAGCAATGAAACTTCTCGCTTTCGCTATGAACCCTTCAATGTCTCCTTCTCAATGGAAGCCAGGGTGAAATATTTTGAAGAGTTCCTTCAATTTTACATGTATGAGATGGACCGAATGAACTACTTGCAGATTTACACCAGATTCATGGAAATTATGAAAAGTCAGCTGTACTTTTCTCTTAACCATTTGGAGGGTGTGTTGAAATCAGACACCATCATGAAGAAGCTGAAGGAGGGAAATTATGACCTTCTCCTGGCTGATCCACTCTTACTTGGCAGTGACTTGGCAGCAGATATTTTGAACATCCCTCTGGTTTTCTCCCTGCGTTTTTCTTTAGCCCATAACTGGGAGAGACATTGTGGTCAACTACCTGCTCCACCTTCCTTTGTCCCTGCAGCTATGAGCAAACTCACAGACAAGATGGACTTCTCAGAGAGGCTGTGGAACTTTCTCTTCTACGCAGTGCAGGATATTGTGCTGGATAACATTTATTGGAAAGTATTAGATAAATATTACTCTGAAATCAAAGGTGAGCCAAGAACATACTTTTCTTGGGACTAGGTTTATTTAGCTGCTTTGGATTATTGTGGTGCTCGTGCGGCCAATCAATTTTGGTAACTATTTGATATTTTAGGTAATTAAAATTTACAAGAATGTCTTGTACAGCTTGACATCCATTACTTTTGCATTCTGGCAGGAACACCCACCAGTGCCTGTGAGATGATGAGTAGAGCAGATATCTGGCTGATGCGAACCTACTGGGATTTTGATTTCCCTCGCCCTTTCCTCCCCAACTTCAAATTTGTCGGTGGGATCCACTGCAGACCTGCTAAACCTTTGCCAGATGTAGGACTGTATCTCCATAATCTCTTGTTACACTTGAACGTCTATGCATAGTATGTTCCTCTCATTCTATTAATGATTGCAAAAGAATAACGCTGATCCAAGCTGTCTCTGGGCAAGACGGGTACCACTTGGATGGTTTATGCCAGGGCACAGCCAGAAAGCAAACTAGTCACCAATTAATCTAACCAGCATGTCATGACCCTACAGCTGTGACGCAGGAGAACTAACTACTTATTTGTAAGGACTGGGAAAAAAAATTGTTTGTTTTGCACATACTGTACTTCTCTACTTGCAGGATATGGAAGAGTTTGTGCAGAGTTCTGGTGATGATGGCATTGTAGTCTTCACTTTGGGAACCTTGATCAACAACATCAACTCAGAGAAAGCAAACCTGATTGCCTCAGCTCTTGCTCAGATCCCACAAAAGGTCAGAGTACACTCAGATGCATATTGTATGATCCCCTTTAAAATATGAATAATTAACTGCAGAGTATTTATATTAGCTCTATTAATTAAATGGAATTTTATCAGTGTAAAATAGGTGCTGTGGGGATACAGAGGAGAAAAACCAGAGACACGGGGTGCAAACACCAGGATATATGACTGGATCCCTCAAAATGATCTACTGGGTGAGGAAAGTGTGTTGTATTTTAGTAAAAAAGGTAAATGGCCACTTATATAGCGCTTTTATGCAAAGCGTTTTACAATTGATTTGATTCCGATTCACACACACACACACACACACACACACACACACTGATGGCAGTGGCTGCCACGCAACATGCTCACCTGACCCACCAGGACCAACTTGGGGTTCAGGGTCTCGCCCAAGGACACATTGACATGTAGCCAGGAGTATTTTAATTATATTTTAATATATTTAATAAAATGTAATATTTAATCAAATTTAATATTATACTTTAATATTTAATATATTAGCATTTTAATTGTATGATTGGATAATGGCTCTAAAGATCTGGAAAAAAAACACATGTATATGATCTGTGTTGAATTTTAGAACCACGTGGAAGTATTGATAGATTAATTGTAAAAGTGTTAGCTAGGACTAATGCAGAATCAAGGCTATGTGTCAATCATTTGATGATGGATACAGGATTGATTGACCTACTATTGCTCGTGTGCTAAGTTACAAGAAGAAAATCAACAATTGTATTATATTTATGTATTGCTTAAAAGCAATGTGTTAAACAGACTGTGAGAAGTGCATGGTGTTTGCAGGCAGTACACACTGTACTAGTACAGTACAGGGTGTGAGTGCCATTCAGGCATAGAGTCAGTTCATACTGGGGGAAAATGAAATGAATTCACCTGTAGTTTTGATGGAATTGCTTCCCAAATAGTTTTTCTTTCTAGGGAAAGTTTGGGACTTTCCACAGTTGACACTGCCCAAAGGGGAGAAACATTTTAGACTGGCAGTAAACTATGCATGTCCTGTAAAACATATCAAAATGGTTATATTTTGACACAATATTCTATAAATATATATTGTATAATCTCTATGTACAGATTTGGAAAAAAAGAACATTTCTCTGTATTCACTTAAAAGGTTAAAGCATGTACATGCAGGTAGGATTTGTGACTGCACAACCAGTTTCTAACTTACACAAAGTGGTTAAGATAATGGATGGATGAATGGATAAATAGATGGATAATACACAGTGAAAATTCTCAGATTTAGCAAGTTGTGTGTAACTGGATTTATGTTTGACTTATACCAACATAGTATATATAGGACAGAACAATACTTCACTTAACTCAAAGGCCCTAAAAAACAAACCATAAAACACAAGTTTCTATTTTTTAAACCTGAACTGTTTTAGTGTATGTTAACATGTGTAGTATTTTCTCCAACTACTTTACATTTACATTTAGCAGCAGACGCTTTTATCCAAAGCGACTTACAAGTGAGGTACAAGGCAAGCAAAAATCTAAGTCAAGGAGAAAAGTCCTATCAGAAAAGTGTTCACAATTCAAGAGATACAAGTGCAAGAGAGCAGAAAGGTTTTTTTTTTTTTTTTTTTTAAGAGATTTAAGTGCATAGGAAGATGCGGAAGAGTTCAGTTCACTTTAATTTTGTGTATTTACTGTAATGTCACGTTTTATCTGCCCAGTCTAACATATTTAGTTTTTTTTTTTGTTTAAATACTTCATGTTTCATATTAGGACACCCAAAGACCAGAGCTTTCATCACCCATGGTGGCACCAATGGGATTTATGAGGCCATCTACCACGGTGTTCCCATGGTGGGCATCCCTGTGTTTGCTGACCAGCCAGAAAATATGGTCCATATGAAGTCTAAGGGAGCTGCAGTTATCGTGGACCTTAAATCCATGACGACTGAGCACCTTAGAGATGCAGTCAACACTGTAATCAATATAAAATCGTAAGTTGTCTTAACTATATTAGGTCTGATTTAAGGTATTTAAAAAGGTGTTATTGTAGAATTTTCTTAATGCTGTTTTTGTGGAGAATTCACATAAATATTCCAGGTACAAGTCAGACAACTTATCAGAAAGAAGCCATGTTCTTAGAATCAATCGTTTTTAAAAACATTTTTTTTTACAAACTATTCAAAAGAACTTTGTACAATAAAACTATGTATATTGAGTAAGAAAAAGAACAGCGGGGGAAGTATGGGACATTTTACAGCACTTTTCATAAGTATTGAACAATAATTCCTATTATGTGAATTAACCACCTGGGCTTGGATAAGGAACAAAAAAAGTAATTCATTAATCAGTGTGTATTTACGCTATTGATTAAAACAAACATTGTCGTAGTATGAGATGAGCTCTCTAACTACTGTAACTAGCAACATTGACAGTGCGGGCTACAGCTCCAAAGGTGCTGAGGTTGTGCTGCTAACTCCATAACGTCATTCAGCACATTCCACTGCTGAATCTGGTTAAAGTCACAACTAATCGATCATCACAAAACTGACAAACTATTTTCAAATGTATTGTTTTCTAGCAAATTCTTTCAAAATGTTACACATGATCATGTTAAAAGCTTCAAAATAAGGATTTGCTGCATCTCTGCCCAAAACTAACTACAGTAGGCATAACAATGTTTTTAAAAAAATACATAATTCACAATTTACCCCTCTATTGTATATTTACAGGTATAAAGAAAATGCCATGCGGATTTCCAGTATTTATCATGATAGACCAATGGATCCCCTGAATGAGGCAGTATTCTGGATCGAGTTCACTATGAGAAACAAAGGGGCCAAACATTTGAGAGTCCAGGCCCATGAACTCACCTGGTACCAGTATCAAAGCCTTGATGTTCTGGCCTTCATCCTTGCTGTAGTTCTACTCTTCATATTCCTTTTGGTCAAGACCTGTAGATTCTCATTCTGGTGGTCCTGTTGCAGAATGGAAAAGACAAAGAGAAAGGCTGAATAGTGGTATAAAGTCAAATGTAGTTGGCGAATAACTGACATATGAAACAGTTCCCCGATTTTTTTGTTGATTCTAACTTAGCACTATAATGTAACCACAGTTTTCTGAAATTTTATTTCTGAATTTGTCACTAATTAAAAAAAAAAAAAAAAACTCTAAAAACCTTTTAATAGCAGTTACCAGTGTCCAGAATTTGTGTCAATGATTTTGTGGATTATCACCATAAACATAAAAAAGGTTTCAGTAAGAACACTGTTAACATATAGACAAATGCCATGCATTTGATTTATCGATGAAAGTAAATATTTATGTCCATTACGGCATCAACACTTAAACGTATTCTCATGGGTTCTCATCTCCGTTGACTTTCCATACCACTGTCACAGCCACATCTTCTACAGTGTCATGGCCACAAACCAGGAAAAGCTCACAATCATTAAATGCATACGATAGCCAACATCCTCAGCAATTTATTCTTCCTAAAACATACATTTTGATGAGACTTGAACTCAATTTTTCTTAGTTGACATGTGGTTGGCCTTCTCTGAATTTAGCTTCTGTTTCAGAGAGAAGCTACATTCCCTTCAAAATGTATTCAGAACCCCTTCCCTTTTTTTAAATTTTGTTATCTTGCAACCTGATACTACAATCACTGAAATTATTTTTTTGCCTCATTAATCTACACTCAGTACGTCATACTGACAAAGTGACAGTCAAGGTAGAAAATAAAATTTTCTACCTTGACTGTAGTAAGATAGTAAATTAGATTAATCAAAGCAACCCAGCACCTCCTATTGACCAGCAACCACGGATTTTGTCTCCAACTTTTGATCTTAAACATTGTTAGTGTACCACAAACACAAATGAAGTTGCCTTGTCATTCAATTACTTTTCCAGATTACATTATTTTCCACTTCCAATCCTTCCACAATAACATACCCCAAAATGGGAATCTTCGTGGCCCCCAAAAAACCCCATACGTTCTTGGCCTCACACTTCTACACCTCAGTGGTATGCAGGACATTTTTCACAGACACCCACATGCTCTCACAGCTTCCTACTGCAGGTTGAATCTTATTCATTTATTTAGGTAAACTTTAGCGCTTGTACAGCCATTACCTTTTACCTCCAAACATTAGCTTTGAGAGCAGCCAGTATCTCTGTCATACTGAACAAAGGGGAAACATGATAACTTGTTTAGTTAATGATTGTTCCTCTAAGAACGCATGTCACATCCACCCAAACATGGAGCTGGGACACCATGTCTCTGATTGTGTCCTGGTGGTTTTCTGTGTAACATGGAGTGTGAACCGAGGGTGTCGTACACTGACGGAAGCCACTGTAATTAACCCAAACACCTTGATTGACAGGGGTCACCAGGTGACAGCTCTTGTGCCAAGTGTATTAATACACATGAACAGCAATGAAGCCTCTTGCTTTAGCTATGAACCCTTCAAAGTCTCTGAAGATATCTGATGAGACAACTTTGGATGCTTTCATATGCACTTTTTGTCAGCTGTCATCGCTCAGCCAATAATGTTGCCTTGGAAGGTAGCTTTTAGACAGGCATTTTCATTAGGGGTACATTTTTGTTGCAACCTTAAACATCTATTGTCAGCTTCCTTCCCATAATAGCAGTGGTGGTGCATGTATCTGTTTGGTTCAGAGTGCATTGTCCCACAAAGGTTTTCCTAATAAAAAAAAGTTTATCATCAGAGAAAACTGTGCTGTGAGGAAACCCCGCACAGAACTATTGAGTGCCCTCTAGTGATACAACATGAGAAAACCATTAACATGGCCATTCAAGGGAGTTTGAGCATAGCTGGAGTAGAAACAGATGCTCTCAATCAGCCTTTTCTCAGTTTGCCTGAATGGAAAGGACAAAGCGAAAGGCTGAATAGTGGTATAAAGTAAAAGTAGTTGGTGAATAACTGACAGATGAAACAGTTCACTGATTATTATGTTGGTTCTAACTGTGCGCTATAATGTAACCACAGTATTTTGAATTTGTATTTTTAACCTGGGATCAGGTAATTTTTACCACTTTTAAAAATAAATAATTAGGAGAAAAGCTCTGTAAAAAGCTCTGATTGATTTTGTGGTTTATCACCTTAAACATAAAAAACAAACCTTGTTGTAAAACACATGAAAGCTCCCTTGGAGTTGGCAAAAAAGCAACTGAAGGAAACCAGGCATAATGGGCTTAATAAGCTTTTCTGATCAGAGAATAACTGTTTTGTGAAACAATCCACAGTGTGTTGTCCTCAAGTTCCAGAGCCACGGAGCAGCTGCTGAGAAAGTGAATATGCAGCACTGTGCTGCAGGTGTTTTATGATACCTGGTAGTCAGCTCCGTCTTCTATCCTTTGGTTTGCTGGGGCAGCAATATGAAGGTGGCAGACAGTAACAGACTGGACAATCTAAACGATGAGGGCTGGTTGTGTTCTGGGGGGAGGAGCTGGACCCTCTGCATGTTGTGGCTGAGAGGGGAACTCATCCCCCTTCTGTAAAAAGGAGCAGGACTAAATGGTCAAAATTGACAAATAGTATTGTTTTTATTTGATATATTTTTACTCCTCTAGCTGGGTTTTTTCTTACTTATTGATCCATAGAATGTACTTGTTTATTGTCTTTATTTGGTGGGAATTCTCAGATCAAGGTGAACCTGAAAGACAGCAACAGGCCAAGGCAATACCTTCATATGGCCCTTGGGCTATCACACCTGTTTCAAATAAACAAATTAAAAATCAAACCAAGACTACAAACAAATCCTCTGACTGGCAGATCAGTGACACAGTTACAATGATGCAGTAAAGTATGAATGTACTCTAAAACAAAATATTTCTATTGACATAATATTGTATAATATATATATATATTTAAATCTATGTCAAATTAAAAAAATAAAAGTAAATAAACAATAGTGTCAAATTTAGCAGGATGGCTATATTTAAAAAAAGGGGGTTAGAATTAAAGCCCCCCCTACCAAAAAAAAAAAAAAAAAAAAAGCTACAAAAGGCAGTGCACACCTCGGGCTAGTTAGGTCTGCTTCTTGGAACCATTCTTATGATTTACTGAGTGTGCTTTTTGCACCATTAATCATTTTTGCACTGGAAGTCTTCTGAAATAGCTTGTATTTGAAGATTATTATTTAAAAATAAGCCTTAAAATCAACTGGACAAGATTGGATCAATACAGAGGTCTTCAACAGCAAAAGTAATTAGTTTTAGTTTAAAATGGCTTTTGTTTGACAGTGCAAAATCCTTTGACACTTTGAAAATAAGAAAAACACATTATTTGCAAATGCACAAGAGTTCAGACACAAAAGATTTTCCAACCAATAAACATACTTTGTTATAAACTTGTAATTACTGGTACAGTACTTAAACCACAATTCTTATCCTCAGACATTTGTCTTAATGTTAAAAATCTCACCACTATCTAGATGACTGATCACCAGCCTGTTACTGAATCCCAGCTCCTTTATCCTTGTTTTTTTTCTGCTAAACACCTTTTAAAAATGCTAATGTGAGGACAACGTGTCCTTAGTGGCTACACTTCCCATCTCCTCATTCATTAACATGACCCACCTGCTGAACTGCAGCAACAGCTGGACTTGTTACAGTGAGAATGACAGAGACAGATCAGATAAATTGCAGGTCAAAAACTATTTACTACTCTCGCACTGTGGAAAAACCTATAGCTGCAAATAAGAGCCAAGCCTCAGGTCTCCTGATTGTCAAAAGGTCAGTGTCACTACGCTCATTTTACCAGAGCCCCGCACACAGGAAATATTAAGAATAATACCAGATTAACTGAATACATAAAAAAAAAATGCTATCAGGACCAGCACATGCATAAGAGTAAACAATTTACAAGCATGTTTTTTCTCCAGATAATCAAGAGGGGGCAGCAACTCCGCACCCTCGATTGTCTCCATCTTTTTATCTTACAACTAAAGGTCTTCAGTGAACAACAAGGTCTTCAGTGAACAACAGACAGAAATGAAGTTGCCTTGTTGTTCCATTACTTTTAGAGAGGACTGTATGAACCGTTACATTATTTTCAATCCTTCCAATCTAAAATGGGAAATCTTACATGGCTCCACAAAAATCCACGTGCTTGGCCTCTACACTTCAGTGGTATGCAAGACTTTTTTTTTTTTTTTACATGCACCCACATGCTCTCACAGTTTCCTCATATTATGCAACCGTGTACAAGCCCACAGAGCTGCAATCCGTATCCTTTTGGCTATTTTAAACTCCACCTCCACACAGAGAGCAGTAAGAAAACAGGGTTCTGAATTTTGTTTTCATCTTGTGCGGTTCTGGTGCAGGTTGGAGATTCTTCTTTTTTCTTTTAAGGCAATCTTTACAGCTTTTACAGCTATTACCTTTTACCTCTTACAACTTGCTTTGAGTGCACAGTATTATCTGTGTCATACTGAACAAAGGGGAAACATGAGCTGCAGTTCAGCCTTGTTTAGTTAATGATTGTTCTTCTAAGAGCACCTATAACAACGGATCAGACCGCCCTGACATATCCACCCAACCATGGAGTTGGGACAGCAATTCTCTGCTTGTGCCTTGCTTGTTCTTTGTGTGACATGGAGCGCAAATGGAGGGAATATTTTGGTGTGGTACACTGAAGGAAGCCACTGGATTAATATGAAGCCTTTGCTGGAGACCTTGATCGACAGGGGTCACAACGTGACGGTCCTGGTCCCGAGTGTATCGATGTACATGAACAGCAATGAAGCCTCCCGCTTTCACTATGAACCCTTCAATGTCTCCTTCTCAATGGAAGCCATGGAAGAGCATGTAAAAAATTTCCTTCACTTCTCCATGTATGAAATGGCTCGAATGAACTACTTGCAGATTTCCATGAGGCTCATGGATATAATGAAGGTAAACCTGCAGTTTTCTCTAACATATTTGGATGGCGTAGTGAAATCAGACACCATCATGAAGAAGCTGAAGGAGGGAAATTATGACCTTCTCCTAGCTGACCCCATCTACCCTGGCAGTGACTTGGCAGCAGAGATTTTGAACATCCCTCTGGTTTTCTCCCTGCGTTTTTCTTTAGCCCATAACTGGGAGAGACATTGTGGTCAACTACCTGCTCCACCTTCCTTTGTTCCTGCAGCTATGAGCAAACTCACGGACAAGATGGACTTCTCAGAGAGACTGTGGAACTTTCTCTTCTATGCGATGCAGGATATTCTGCTGGATAACATTTTTTGGAAAGTATTAGATAAATATTACTCTGAAGTCAAAGGTGAGTCAGCTCTGCAGTACAAAATAGCATCCAACACTTCTTTTATGCACCACATACAGGTGTACGTTTGCTTAAACTTCATTATTAAGTTGGTAGCCGATTCAATCACGTTTTTTCAACCACTAGAAATTGTAAGTAAATAAAATCTGTATTTTTGCATTCTGACAGGAACACCCACCAGTGCATGTGAGATGATGAGCAGAGCAGACATATGGTTGATGCGAACCTACTGGGATTTTGATTTCCCTCGCCCTTTACTCCCCAACTTTAAATTTGTCGGTGGGATCCACTGCAGACCAGCTAAACCTTTACCAGAGGTACACTAGGGCTGTCTCCAATATTAGTCAGTGTTCCCTTCTTAAAACAATAAAGAACAGCAATCCATTCAAATGCAAAGAAAAGGGAAAGAGAAAAAAAAATGCTTCTTTTAGTTTGGTCTAGATTTACACTGTTCTTTGCTTCTTGCAGGATTTGGAAAAGTTTGTGGAGAGTTCTGGAGATGATGGTATCGTGGTCTTCACTTTGGGATCCATAATCAATAACATCACTACAGAGAAGGCAAACATGATTGCATCAGCCCTCGCTCAGATCCCCCAAAAGGTCAGAATACAAACTTTAGCAAGAAACGTAATTAAATTAATATTACCAAGCATATTCAAGCCAGACAGAGTGAGTGTTTCATTAAATTGACGGCAGATCGATAGTCTTTCGGCTTGTCCCTTCAGGGGTCGCCACAGCCGAACATGTTCTGCACGTTGATTGAGGATGCATTTTTCCCCTGGATGCCCTTCCTATCGCAACCCTCCCATTTTATTTGGGCTTCTCTGGGTGGGGCCACACACATTACTTAGATGTTGTATTATCATTAACCATCTATTTTTTGCTAAATAAAAGTTGACACTTTGTTATAAAAGATATATATTTTTACTTTTTAATTTAGGCTCTGCAAGATATTATGAAACAAAATTAGCACTGTGTTGGTATAAAAGTAACTTTACTTTGGTTTATAGGTGCTATGGAGATACAGCGGAAAAGAACCAGAGACTCTGGGTGCCAACACCAGAATATATGACTGGCTCCCCCAGAATGACCTACTGGGTAAGGAACTGTTAAAAGCTACTGACCACGTATTCAAGTATTACCATAAAATGCAATTAAACTTTACCAGATTAAAATCTCAAAAAGACAGAGGAAAGAAAACACGTTGATTTTGTGAATTGTATGTTACTGGGATACAAGTTAGGTCTATGCCGGACAATGTGCCTGGAATGTGTACCACAACGGAAATCCAGTTCAGTATTATATCAAATCATTTCAGTCTATATAAATTAATTTATGCCAAGTTAGTTAGAAATTTGCTACACTTAAGTAAACTATGACTGGCATTCCATTGTTTATTTGGTAGCCCTGTTCTTGGAGAGGGACTAGTTTTAAGACCTGAATTAGTTTATAATGCAAATATATAGTTAAATATATAGTTTAGTTTTTAACAATTATGATAATTAAAAAAGTAATGCAATGCAGAGCCAACAACAAATCATTGCCCTGGTGCCATTTTAATCAAGTTTAATCTAGTCACGGAGTCACGAGGGCATGAAAACTTTGCATTAACATCCTGTTTTGATTGGATAATTTTATATTTGTTCTATATCAGGTCACCCAAAGACAAAAGCCTTTATCACCCATGGTGGCACAAATGGAATTTATGAAGCCATCTACCACGGTGTTCCCATGGTGGGTATCCCTGTGTTTGGCGATCAGCCAGAAAATATGGTCCATGTGAAGTCTAAGGGAGCTGCACTTATTGTGGACTTTGACTCCATGAAGACTGAGGACCTTAAAGATGCACTGAATGCTGTCATTAATGAGAAGTCGTAAGTCATTTTAACTATGATTAGATTGTTTTACAGCATTTAGTGGTGTCAAATATTTTCTATGCAGTTACACTGAGAACTAGCATAAATTACACAGATGCAAGACAAAAAAGGAACCATTGTGCAGTTATACATATATTGGTATATATACATATATATATGTAAATAAATAAACAAACACACACATATATATATATACACACACACACACATATATATACACACACACACATATATATATACACATACACACATATATATACACATACACACATATATATACAGACATATATATATATATACACACACACATATATATACACACACATATCTCTCTCTCTCTCTCTATATATATATTATATATATACACACACACACTAACATATGAAAATGTAATTTATTAACAATTCCATTTGTTTACTAAATATCCAAATTCACAGGTATAAAGAAAATGCCATACTGCTTTCCAGTATCCATCACGACAGACCATTGAGTCCTCTGAATGAGGCAATATTCTGGATCGAATTCACCATAAGAAACAAAGGGGCCAAGCACTTGAGAGTCCAGGCCCATAAACTCACCTGGTACCAGTATCACAGCATTGATGTCATGGCTTTCCTTGTTGCTGTTGTTATGTTCCTCATATTTCTCTTGGTCAAGACCTGTAGATTCTGCTTCTGGCGGTCCAGTCGTATAATGAAAAAATCTAAAAGAAAAGCTGAATAGTAAGCTGAATGTTTTGGTAAAAAAAAAAAACAATCTTTTCACTTGTCTTGTTTTGTGTAATATAATGTAACCACAATATCTGAATTTGAAACAACTGATTAGAAATGTGTTTTCCAAGTGTGATAAACATCAAATTGTTAAAAACCTTTGCCCCAATAGAGACAAACATGCATTTTTTTTCTGAAAATGGAACATCTCATTTAATTTAGTGATTAGTGCAATTTCTCACAGGTGTTTCATTTCAACTGCACCTGATGCCAATTCAGCAATAACAGCTAACAGTTGATTGGCTTGGGTAAGTTTGAAAAAAACAACACAAAGGAATTTCATTTACTGACTTTACTTTAATACTGATGAGACCCGACCCCTTAAGGTTTGCCTAGCATACAAAAGTGCCATCAGACTTTTTATATAGACACATAAAGTGCAAGTCACAATTTAACAGAAAATACTCATTAACCTAAGTGATATAATCAAAAACAAAATTGACACAAGTCCCTACAAATAGATGTGACGTTCAAATTTGCTTCGCCACATCCATTTCATGTAACAGTGTTTAATTTTTAATTTCCATCATTTTTTCAGTCTTCCATCTTCTTTGACCTTCCATAACATAAGCTCCATGCAGGCAGCAGCATCTTCTGCAGTGTCATGGCCACAAACTGGGACAAACAATACATTACAATACATTAAACAGATGCAAACAATGACCGTGAACATCTTAATCAACAGTTACGTTGGTTCAAAGACATACAGTTGCATATATATCCTCCAATTCTACATAATTTACTTTATTTGGATTTAAAATTTGATTTAAAAATGATAGTTTGTTTTTTGTCCTATGATTTCACACTTGCAAACAAAAACAAAAAAACACTTGTTTGGTGGCTGAGGTTTATCCATGATGACCCACCACTTTCTTGGATGATCCTCCGAAGGTATTCAGCAGTGAGGTCGTTGAGGGTCTGTTTGCGAGGGGGGCCCAGACGGTGCGGGAAGACTACTGACGTGTCCACAACCATCCCATGAAGCAACTACATCACAGAGGAATTTACCTGAAGCTTTTTTCAGTGTGTAAACCCTTGAAAGCATTGTTAAAACAAATAACTAAGCCAATTAAACATGTACTGCACTACTGCTACTGTATAATATGCAGCTCGAGCCACAATTACCACAAGACTATATATGCTCGATCACACTCCGCATAGCCATCAAACACAAAACTTACTAATGAAATGACAGAAATTCTCTGGCTAGAAAAGTAAGCCTTGCTCAAATGTCTGCAATACTGTTCTGTGAGTCGAACATCTGACTTTGGCAGCACTTCTTCACAGTGAGCAACTTTTTGAAATGGATGACTTCTATTAAAGAGAAATGACACAACTTGTTATAGTAACAGCAGTAGTGATAGACCACATTTAAAAGTAATGCCTGGTATTAATGCTTTTATAGGTGGATCACCTTGGTAAATGAACAAAAGCAGGATGTAGTTTCCACATCTGACTGCTGTTCCGCTTTACAATTACACATTAATATATACATATTTTTTAATAATCTGTTTATAATACTTTTGGCAGTCCTTTGGGCTGTACACCTTATTAATGTAGCTTCATAGCTAACTGAACATTGGAAACCAAATTTTACACTTGCCAATTCAAGTTTTTTTGACTATTCCTTCTTACAGGAATTCACGAGAGATATATCGCCACCCTGTATTTTATGACAAAACCATTCTCACCCTATAAGCTACTGAAATACAAAAACAAAATTTCTAGGTATGATAGAATTTCAACAACAACAACAAAAAAAGTGATGCACAATTTGTGCAATATTTTTGCTAAATTTCTTTAAAATAAACAAACCAAACAAAAAAAAAAAAAACAACAGAAAAATAAAAAGTATTTGCTGCTCAAACCCAAGGAGTGTAGTGTTCAGTTTGGATTTTTGTTACAAACCTTGTTTATGTAAACACACTACTGTCCGGCTTACAAAATCTATAATATTGTGTGAAAGTCCTTAATGCAAAAGAAAAAGAAACTTACCCCCCCCCCCCAAAAAAAGTTAGGAACATTGCAAAAAGCTTAGTCACCTTCAAGGCACAGAGGTCTGTTTCCAGGCCATGTCCAATCAGAATGGTGTCAGCACTGATGAAGCTCAGCAAAATCTGTTGGACTTCTTTGAGGGAGGTGTGGTTACCCTTCACATCTTCTTCACCGATACCTGAAAACCTAGACAAGTGGAATAAAATACTGTTAGACCAGTTGGCTGATTAAAAACACAATCTCAATTAGGGTACCCTTTTATTTTTTACCCTATAGTGGGAAAGACTGCACCTTAAAGTGCATCTCAAGTCTTGTAATACAAGTGGGTGCCTTTTGGATTGTAGCAATATTTGTGTTGACTACTGTATATTGCCCAACTTTTCTATTCAAAATTGAATTTTAAGATACTGCAAATGCTTTGTTTCAGGGGTACTCATTCTAGTTCTTCTTCCAACTTCTGATTCATTGAACACAGCTCATCTATGTAATTAGCAGTGGGTAATGTTGGCATAGTTGGAAACTTGAGGACCTAAAATGAGTATCTCTCTTCAAACCAGAGGGCTGCACAGAGCTGAAGCAAGTACACAGCACATTTAGGTCCTCCCTTAAAGAGGAAAAATACATACATTTTTTAAAAAAAATACAGCAATGAAAGCCAATTACCTACCTAGTATTGTAGTCGATGACTTCATTATCAGGTTTCACAAAGGTGTCGTAGATTACTTGCAGACTAGAATTGACCACCGTCACTCTGGACAGCTCAAGACCATGAATGGTGTAACACTATGAAGACAAACATTAGCATAATATTGTTTCCCTTCATACTTCGACAGGGTCAGGGCCAATTTATTAACATAATTGATTATGTCAAGCACATGAAAAGGTTAGGAAGAACAAAAAAAACAATATGCAGGTACAGTATACAGAGTATGTTTAGATCTTTAAAGAAGTGGAAAAAAGGTTAATCAAGTTTAACATCAGCAGTAATTAATTTGCAAGTGCTAGGCAGTTAAAATAGAGGAATTCAGCTTTTTCCTTTTTATATTCCTATATAACGTATAAGTAACAAATACTACAAGTGGATGTGGAGTTTGAGTAGTTTATCACTGAAAAGAAAATTATAGAAGCTTTAGCTGAAGTTTAACCTAAAAATTATTTACAAAACCCTGCCCATCGTGGCTCAGGATGTATTGATATCTTCCACGAATCTTCAGGTTAGTGATGTAACCCACAGCTCCTCCTGTCTATATGTTGGGCAAGACACTGAAACCCAACATTCTGCCTGGTGGGTCAGGCCAAGGCCTTGGAAAGCAGCTCCCATTCTCAAGTTGAGAGAATGGTGTGTAAATGACATTTGGGTACAGATGAGGTAGAAAAGCACATACAAGTTCAGACTAGTTAAACTGAAATTACCATTTCACAATCTAAAGAGTAGACCTTAGGACAGCTTCTGTCAGAGGGATGTCTGGGAACAGTTGACACAAACCCATCCAGGCTGAGGGAATCATGCACATGCAACTGGCAAAAAGATGAAAATTCCAATTAGTACATTTGATAAGTAATGGAAATTTATCACAATATAATTTCCTACCTTAAACACCTGACACCCAGGTGCTCCCATGACTCCCTCGCAGCAGCTATAACGTGTCTCAACTCCACCTGGAACTGTAATAGTAATTGACATCATAAAAGATGGTAACTACGCAAGACACATCATATATTTCCAAGCTTAAAACCGTAGTACTGCTATTATTAGTCAATTTACTTTTTTTTGTTTGTTTTGTTTTTTGAAAAATTGGAAACATTTAATGACCGACTAATCAAATGTGGTACTTTGTAAGTGTTCTTAGTCTTACATTTTAAATAATCTAAAGTGTTTAGATATGGAGTCAGTTTAAAAATAAACTAAAATGAAAGGAAGTATTAATGTACAAGGCATTTTCCCTTTTCCGATTCATGGCAGTGCCCAGAAGACCATTTAAAGATAAGACATTGAAATATTTATTAAAATAAGTGTTGCAGCCCTAAATGGCACTTTATACTAACCTTTATTCTCAACTCCTTTACCATAATGGTAGTTGCACTCCTCCTTGCGAATGTGTTTGCCTGTTTGGCTCACAGAATATGTAGCCCCACATCGACAGCAGATCTTCTTGAAAGCTTTTCCCAACAAAACAGAACAATTAAAAACAAAAAACAATGTGCTGTGAAAAGTCACTTGTGCACAGCTTGTGGGTGCCCTCCAGTGATACGATATGAGAATACACTCAATGTATTTTCTAGGAGTATAGCTGGAGTCTTATGTTTTCACTTACGGTCTGTGTTGCCTTTCTTACTGTCCGCAAAAAGAACAGCACAACCAGGTTTCTCTGGGTGCTGGACGGGATAGTTGCTCTCAATAAGCCTTTCTTCAGTCAAAATGTAATCTGTCAGACTCTCATACAATGCTGTATCGTCTACTGGAATTAAAATAGTTGTCAAAATATTTGAATTAATAAATAAAAATAAAAAAAGAATCTCTCAAACTAAATGGATTCTCACCATTTCCTTTAAAGCTCTTTACATTAAGAGGTACATTCCCTTTGGATCCCTGCCTGGTGACTTGATTTTCATCTGCATCAGAATAAATGGATATAAAGAATAAAAACCTTTTTATAAATTACCTTTTGATTTTGTTTCGGTTTCATTTATACTTTTTGTGAAAACCACAATGGGTTTTTTAGAGTTTTTCCACCTTTTGTTAAAACAGCACTTTGGTTTTTGAGCCTCTTCAGTGCATTCACTGCCACACTCAGATATTTCAGTTTGTTCACACTGCGATTGTAAACAGTCCTTTCTTCTGCAACGGCCTGTCAACAATAACAGCAGGGAAAATATTCACACTGTAGTTTGTCAGTGAGGATGACATTTGAGCCGTATACTCACCTTTTCAAAAGCATCATTAACATTGGCAGTTGTTTTGATGAACTCCTTTGTGAACAAGTTGACATAACGCTGTCTGACATCATGAGGGACTTTTTCTTTAGGAGCCTCAAACTGCTGCTTCAGCTTACGTTTATTAGGCACAGACTGAAAAAAATAAAAATTAAAAAACATTTAAGTCATATGATCTAAATGAATACTATCAAAATGGGCCTGTATGGGGCGCTACCTTAGCAGGAGCAGCATAAATGGCAGGCTGAGGACAAGTGAGAGCAGCTGGACTTGAGTGTGCCGAAGCAAAGGTGGTTGACAGCGAAGGTTTACATGTCGAAGCAGGGACGAACACAGGTGGTGCTGTGCGACATCTTTGCAAGGGGGTAATTGCAGGCGGACAATATGCATTTCTCACTGTGACAGTGCTCGTATGCACTTGATTGATAGGAGTTAGCACCGAGGTCACTGGGCAAGAACTGGAAGAAACAGGCAAAGGGAAAACACCCTCCGGAAGTATCAAGTGCAAGTTGTTACCCATGTCAATCACTGCAGTTCCCAAAGGTATGTAGTTCATATAAGCTGTGTGGTAAAAAAAACAAAACGCATGCATATATGGAACTTTTGAAACTGAAAGTACTACTAAATTAAATGCAGGGTTTTACATACAGAAAACTGAAAAGTTGCTACTTAACTGACATTCATACTACAAATATAATGTTTTTCAGTGGAAACTGAATTAAAATCTCCTGTGAAAGAAAATCTAAAATCACAACACAAAATTTACATTTAAATAGGGTCACTGTAAAGTGTGTTTGTATCACTGGCAAAATAATGGTTGAGATATACACATCATAGCCACTAGAGCCAACAGGTTATTACCATTTTGTACAGGAGCAAGCTGCAAGTTTTCAAGGGGTTGAGTCGAAGGAGGAGGTGCAGTCTGGGACTCTGGTTTCCTCTGACCGGTAGAGGAAATAAAAGCATGACCACCTTTAACTGATGCGGTTAGCATGGAGGCCCTTTGCTGTACTTGGTGGATTCTGGGAGTTACAGAGGGTTCAGGGCCAAATCCTGAAGTTGCTGGACCACGCAGAGGAACCAAAACCTGAGGCTGGGGTCTACTCTTAGCCCCTGGCTGGACAATGGAGCGTCAATCAGGAACTTATTGCAACTTCACCTAAAATTTTGATTTGTAATCTCAAGGTAGTAGTGTTCAAGAGCAAAATGGCCAGTCCACATTTCTAATCTGGTATTTCTTAAGTTAAACACATTAACAATGAATGAAAAGCAACATTCCTGATAAAAATATTACCAAGTTTTACTCGTTTTATCTTTTAGAGTGCCTTAAACATTTATGTAAAAGAAAACTTCTAAGATTAGCTTTGTCTTGTGTACGCAGAAAGTACCTCTATGTGTTTGGCCTCATGAGCCACCCTCTTCTTTCCCGGCAAAGCTTGAGTTTTCATATCTACCTCTGATTTCGCTGCATCCATAGCTCCAACCTAAAAATGACATGGTGAGGGAAGAGATCTGTACACAGTCCCTTTATATTAATGTTCCTCGTGTTTATTTAGAGCATACTTACAGATGTTTCAGGTTGTTCATTTCCCTTATTTTCATTGTTTGCCTCCATAAAGATCCTGTAACATTCTTCCATTGGGTCACTGTCAGACAGCTCCACTCCTGAATAACTGAGCTCTTCCTCAGAGCTAGAGTCTATCTCTATGACTTCTTCATTATCTGCTTTTGCCAAAAGCTGGTTAGTGGGTTTAGATTCATTGGTGTTAACCATATAAGGGCTGACAGATAAGTCTGCTGGATCATGGTATTGTACACAGGACGACACATGGTTAATAATGGCTTTTTCCTGCACCTGACCTGGTGTTTTGTATGTTTTCTGGGAGTCTGGTGCAAGTTGCTTGTGAGACAAGTGATTAGGAGCTTTGTTTTGAGCTCGCTGCTCTGTCTGGGCTTGCTTGGTGTGTTGCCTTGGTGGAGGATCTGCATTAGCAGCTGGTGCTTTGTAGAAAATTGAATTTTTCTGTGGAAAATCACATGGTTGCAGTGGATTCATATTTGCAACACTGTGGAGCAGCTCACACCTTGGTTCCTCAACCACAAGATTATAAGAACTATGCAATTGTTGGTCTGAGGTGGTAGAAAGACTAGCAGGTTCAGGACCGTTCTCAGCTTCTGTTCCAGCAGCCTGAAAAACATTAATTTTGCGATGTACACTTTCCTGGTCTTCTAAACATCCAGTTTCACTCCCAAAACTTAAAATATTTCCACCTTCTTTGCCTTTATAGGCATCAGAAGGATCATGATTCGCTTTGACTCTTAATGGGGTCTTGAATGTCTCAGCATTGGAAAAACACAATGGTAGAGAATTAACAAATAGAGACTCCGATTTATTCCCCAGTTCCTCTTCAGTATTCTGGGATTTGCCAGAAACACCGTTGGCAGGTTTCTGAGCTCGACTTCTCTTGTTTTCAGGCGAGGAAGGAATGTCAATAATCAGGACACTGTCTTCAATAGAGTCATCAAGTTGCTCTGGAGACCAAGAGGTTTGTTCTGCAAGTTGATTCTTTTGTTCACAAGATACAGAGTTTCTGGCTCTTTTTAAGCTTTGTCCTTTCTTAATGTGTTTTTGCTCCTTTCCCGATGAGCTGTAAGATCGCAGGCCCGCAGAAAAGTTGGACAAGGGGTCATACTCCAAATCAGTCCTTGGTTTTGAGTTGTCAACAACATACTTTCTTACTCTGGTGTCAGTTTTAGTAAAGTCTGTGCATGAAGACAAAATGTAAGAATCTACGTCTATAATTTTACCTGCAGTCTTAGACTTTGATACCGAGAAATCTAAAGGAGTGTTTTTGCTGTCCATCTGTTCAGTCTGGTAGCATGAAAGACGCCTCTGCTCCTGCTCCACCTCGTGTCTTACGGTTTCAATTTCCTTGTTGATACGCTCCAGCTCCTGGAGGCAGTCATCTGTGGTCTCATCATTCACTGACGCTCCACATCCCACATATGAATAGGTATTTTGGACTCCTGTTGAAAAACAATATGAACACAGACTTTTTTTTGTATTTTGGATACAGGGGAAAAGACAAGATGGCGCTAGAAATGGAAAACGATGGCGCTGACATGAGAAATTGGTAAAATTACAGTTTTAAAACAATAACCATTTAAAATACCAATCTCTCAATCATAACTGTAAAGCATTAGCGTTAGTACGAATTAAGCATACATCTTATTTTATTGCCCAATAAAACTCATTATGTTGCGGTTCTCAAACAATCCCCGTCCCCAGACTTGCTTAGCCAGGACTTGGTTTGTCCGAGTTAATTAGCTGACTCGTCATGCTTAAAACAATTAAATAAAAAAAAAGAAAAAAGGGAGAAAAAACACTTAAAAGTTACAGATTTTTTTCCACAAATATCGCCGGTTAAGTGACATTGGCGAAATTGAATTTTAGCTCTGTATGTTTGAGTTTATGCTAGGACAAAGCTACAGGTAGTAGCAAAGTTAAGTTATACCTCACGTACACTAACCTGCTGAGTCAACCACGGATGTGTTATACGTCCCGAACATATGCCGCATTTCTGTGACATGTTTGTACAGACAGTGAGGTCGGGCACAAGGCCCACGTTTTGAGAAAGGACACTGGATATCAACAAAAAGACCAGACGAGGGAAACATCGGCAAAGGCGCTATTTTCCACACTCCTGTTTGTTTGTTTAATTAACGACCGACAGGTGATGACTCCAACTGACCCTCGGGTGGGCGGTGTCACCCTCACTTATATAAGCTCTGCCCAGGTCGCGCGACGACAGTTAATAACTTGGGTAGTGGCTCCTACATTTACCAATAACGCTATATGTATAGTTTCAGGAAGTAAAACTAATTTAATCACGGAATCAATATAGTACACATGAGCCACTAGAGCGGTGTGTTTTGTACGACTTTTCTTTTTTGTTTTTATTTTTTACAAGTAATGGTGTCGCAGTAATTTCTCCGGGCCGGTAGGCAGCGCTAATGTACAAAACACATCCAGGGACGTGCTACATTTTTCTCCAGTTGCAGTTATACCTGAAGAAGAAGACTAATAACACCAGCACCACAACAACAACCTTACAGTAGCAGTAGTCTAAAATACCAAATTTCCGAAGTCTGAAATGGATATTAGCGAAGGTGAGATGGAAGAGGATGAAAACGAGTGGAAGAAAAGTTTCGTGGATTCTGAAGCGATGATCCCCGCTACTGCCCCTGGTAAAGTACGAGACCGAAACCAACCAGACAGGATACCTAATAATGTCACTCATTTAGCTGTTGACGCGGAGAAAAACTTCTTATCTTCCTGTTGGTAGCGCATAGGATGCTGTTTTCTCTACATTTACTCTATACTGTACAGTGTTTGTATTGCTGTGTGGAGAAGCCGAGGATAGTTTTCCCTTAAGAATGGGCAAGACCTTTCCTAACTAACTATGTTTCAGGTCCAAGCCTCAGTAAGCCATCAGGACCAACGCCTGCAGATAGGGTCATTCTGCATTTAGACCTTGACTGCTATTATGCTCAAGTAGAAATGATTAGAAACCCATCACTGAGAGAAGTGCCTCTAGGTAAGTTGATTAAACGGCATTAAAGTTGATTCTCCATCAAAGCCCAGAGTACTCTTGTGGCTCAGTAACGCATCTCATGTCATCAGGTATTCAGCAGAAATACATCATAGTTACCTGTAACTACTTGGCAAGGGAGCAGGGTCTCACCAAGCTGATGTCTGTGAGTGACGCAAAGGAGAAATGTCCTCAGCTGGTGTTGGTTAATGGAGAGGACCTGACACACTACAGAGAAATGTCCTACAAAGTGACAGGTGGGCAGAAGTTGTACTATTACTCAGTTCTCATAGAAAGTGCAGTATTTATTCAACTAGTTGAAATGGTATAAGTTGTCTGAAATATTTGTTTCAAGGGGGCTTCCAGTGTCTCATTCATTTAGCCAGTTGACTTAAAATTCAAACGTTTGGCAACTGATTAATCTTTTTAACCTGCTAGCTCATCAAATGTGAATATTTGCTAGTTTATACACCTGATAAACTTACATTTTGGGTTACATACTGTTCATCACATAATGAGCTATTTTAATGTTAATCACCATTATCACCACACCTCATTTATTAAAGATGTTTGTAAAATGTGTAATAAACTGAATAATACAACCTTGTTTGAGGTTTTCTCTAAGGTAAAACAAATGAAGCACTTGAATGAAACTTACACAATCTTCAAACTAGGTTTTAACCAAAGGTCTTTGATCATACAAGGGAAGGGGATAGAGATATTCTTAACCAGAAAATCAGCAAATTTTTTGAATTACTATATTTTCCCCAAAACATGAATAAAATCTTGCTGTTGGTGTTCCAGGGTAGTTGCTTGTTTTTTCCTCTTGAATAAATTCCATGCTAGAAAGACAATGCAAAATAGGATATCTTCTTTTTTCTCAGCTATAAATAAACCACGCTCTTGCTGTCCTATGAATATTAGTATTACATTTGTCTTATTTTCAAACATAGTATAACCCACCGATTAGTTTAAAGCATTTAGTGTAGAAGCTTAGTTTAAAAGTTTATTTTGCTTAGTTTCCTTTTGCCAAAATCGTACAGTATATATCATAAACTTTCTGTTTTGTGCTCATCCTACATTACCTTCTCCTGTGCTCGGTCTAGAGCTGCTGATGTCCTACTGTCCACTGGTGGAAAGGCTTGGATTTGATGAAAACTTCGTGGACATCACAGAGATGGTGGAAAGAAGGCGAGCACAGACACTGGGATCTAATGACTTTTCATTTAAAGGACATGTCTACAATCATTTGAGTAAGTCAGATTTGTGCCTATGAAGTCTAGTTACACTTCTTTGTACATCTGGCTCAAGGAAATTGAGAAATGGTTTGTGAAATAACCCAAGAAACTAAAACGTTTAAAATATTTGCATTGCACTTTCAGTTTCCCTGTTGTTTTTTTTTGGTTTCACACCCACAGACAATATATGGTAAATGTCTGTTTTTCTTTTCCTGCCCAGGTGCAGACATTAAAGCCAGTGACCACCCAAGGTTAGTTTTAGGTTCACACATTGCAGCAGAGCTGAGAGAAGTCATCTACAGCAAACTGGGCCTGAGTGGCTGTGCTGGCATTGCCACAAGCAAGCTACTGGCTAAACTGGTTTCAGGCACGTTCAAACCCAATCAGCAAACCACCCTGCTGCCAGAGAATGTCAGCGATATCATGGGCTCCCTGAGCAGTCTACTCAAAGTCCCAGGTATAGAACTCATCTCTAACGGTGAACATTATTCATCAGTAGATATTATCATGCAGTGGTAAAGAGAAATGACTACTACTGTGTATTCAAAGGTATAGATTTATTACATTTTACATTTATGCTTCCATCATTATTTATTAGGTGTTGGTTACCAAACTGCTAAGAAACTTAAAGCCCTGGGATTGGAAAGTGTGAAAGATCTGCAGCTCTTCCCAGTGAATGACTTAGTGAGAGAGTTTGGAGGTCCCACTGCTCAGCGCTTGAAGAATCTGGCCCTAGGCATTGATTCCTCACCTGTCACCCCTAGTGGAGCCCCACAGGTATTAGTTTAGTTAGTTTGTCATCTGCCATTGCTTGTTTGTAGTAACTTAAAAATATATAGTATCACCCAGGAAAAAGGTTTAATAGAAATTCCTGAATGAAATCTTATTTTCCTGTTTTAGTCCCTCAGTGATGAGGATTCCTTCAAAAAATTGTCATCAACTAAAGACGTTTTGAATAAGATTCAGCAACTTTTGAGCAGCCTGGTGGAGAGGTCAGAGCCCAACTATTCAACTTGAATCTGTCCTTTCAGTCTTTGAGGCATGCGTCACTGAATTTATCCTTTATCATCTGTTTGAAAACTAGAATGCACAAAGATGGGAGGCAACCACAAACCTTCCGACTCACCATTCGTAGATTCACAACGACCAACAAGTGGTTCAGTCGTGAGAGCCGACAATGTCCAATCCCAAATTACATAGGAAAAAAGATAATCTCTGGTAAGTTCATGCACTCTGTAACCTTCCACCAGTTCAGAATGCCTTATGTAGACTCTGTCTGTGTTTCCACTCACTGTAAATGCAGAGAATATTCCGGCTCATTTTCTCCAAATTTTGCCTTCTTAAAGTACAATTAAAGCATTATTTTCTGTGATGTTTCTACAGGTTGCACTGTTGATGCTGTGGTCCAGCTGATCCCATTAGCCATGAAGCTTTTCCACAAGATGGTTGACTGCAGTACTGCATTCCACCTCACCCTCATTAATGTCTGCTTCAGTAATCTGCAAGGCAGGGGAGCTGCTGTCAGCGGAAGAGGCTCTATAACGTCTTTCTTCACACATAGCACATCTTGCAGAAAAGCACAAAGCCAGGTAGCACAGTGAAGAAACACCAGTAAACAAAACTTTAAATATTTTGTCTTGCCTGCTTTATGTGGTAATATTAGTTGTTTTGGAACTGTCAGGAGACTTTATACAATGGGACAGTTTCAGAGCTGCAACTGTTATTTCCATTGTTTTATCAGTAATCTTTTTCTTTTGTAATAGTTAGAAATTACCAATCACAACTTTGCCAAACTCCTGGTGGTATCTTTTTGACATGGTGTCATCCAACCAACAATCCAAAACCTAAAGAGACTTGACAAACAAGTAAGCTAAAAGACATAATCAATATGTCAAAAATATCAAGTAAATCTGCAAGGTTCAGATTAAAATTGATTTCACTACTACTGAGTTTGGAAATAAATTCTTATCTTAAATCTTAGCTTTTTTGGGAAAAACTGCCTAGTTTTACCCTCTGTGGTGCTAATGAAAATTTTTAAATGCAACAATACATTTAAATGCCAAAACCTGCAGTGTCTTATTCATTTTATTTATTATGTCATCAGGAAGTATTGTTTGTTACTACTGGGATGAGCCAGAGATTATTCAATTGTCCATACTATTCTGCCATAATATTTAAAATCCTTGCATATTTTTTCATTATGGTATTATATTGCATTATTTGTGTGATTAAAAGGGTTAAAAAGATAAATTTAAATTTCTTGGTGCAAAAGAATGTCCTGTATGGTTACATCATGCTGTGCTGTTGCATCAGTGCCTGCAGACATACTATTTCCTTTCTTAGAAATAATGTGTCAGTATGCTGAATTAGGGTTATTTTTAAAATAATTACTGCTCCTCCTCTTTTACTCTCCAATAGGATGATTCCTCTCAGAGTGGGGGTGGTCACTGCATGCATCAACAGCCCAGCACACAAATCGGGATTACTCAACACACCTCACAAAAGACAGTAGCTGCAAGAAGCTCTGAAGCAGTATTATGTGGGTTCAAATGGAATCAAAGCTTCCTTGTTTCTGTAGAAGAGAATCCGAAATCAGGGCCAGACCCTGATGAAACAGATACTACTGTGGCACATAATTTGCCCCCAGCCATTGACCCAGAGGTTTTCAGACTTCTCCCTGGGGAAATCCAAAAGGAACTGTTATCTCCTGCCTACATGAACTCTTTTCCCAGCTCTTCCACCAGCCTATCAGTGCCAAGTACAGTACCTGATGGAGGGCATGTAACAAAAAACAAGTGTTCACAGCCATTTCAAGACTCACATGATACCAAAGACATAAAAGAGGTTGTAAACAAACTGGATCCATCCATGAGTCACCAACTGCCTGCAGGCATGTGTTCATGGTCAGGAGAAAATGTCATGGAACAAGGGGAACTTCCATTTCCCAAGTCTTCTGACTGTGAGTTCCCAGGAAATGTGGACCCTAAGGTGTTTTCTGAGCTTCCAGCAGATATTCAAAGAGAGTTGATGTCTGAATGGAAACAACAGAAGTTGGTCCTGAAGAACCCTTCCTCCAGGAAAGCAAGGAGCAACTCAATGACTAAAGATACTAAGGCCGCAGGAAAGAACTGTCAGCCAAACAGTTTATTGAAATATTTCAAACCCAGTTAGAAAGCAACATGCTGCAATCTAAAAGGAAATGTTACATGCCTTATTACGATTCTCTGTAAATCAGTATAAAAAGGAAGTTAAAATAAAAAGGAGGAACAAAATATATATATAATAAAATAATCTGATCAGTACATTCATTTAGTAAGTTGTTGATGTAACATTTGATCAGTATATTGACAAACCTACGATTTGTATGACACCTGTGAACCTCCATATACTAATTAGTAATAATAAATTGAATTCCAGTTACCTTGTTTGTCAGCTTCATTAAAAAAGCGGATACTCATAAAAACGTCCAGTTTTTAAAGATGAGAGTTAAGGTGTTTCTCTTTTTTCTCCACATGTCTGACAGATATAATACAACTTATAATTAAAAAAAATATATAATACTCATGGATTTTATCTATAAATATGAGGCCTAATTTGCATGTGCTTTGAACATGAAGCGTAACATTTCCCTGTAAGTCTATTTCTAAATGGTTTTTTAATGTAAAATATAGAATTAAAACAAAATAAAGTTTAAAAAGTCATTAATAGTTTAAGTCTTAAGCTCATAGTTGACCTTTTCCCTATTGTTTTCACACAGTGTATAGAAGGAAGATTACTTTGCTGAGCCTCTACGTTTTGGGCCCATTCCTTGGTTGGATGGTTTCCACTGAAATCCACAGACTTTCCCATTATTTGTCGGCAGGGGAAACAATCCCATTTTTAAAGAGACTTTTTTTCCTCGTGAGAAATACCAGAAAACACAAGGTCTGTAAGCACAGCCGTACTTGGTTCTTGCTGGATGAAACTCCTCCCTGAATCACATGTGAGAAGGGGGAAAGGTTCAGGAAATACTATGCGCCTTCACATCATCATCATAGTGAGTATTTTATTTGATTAGAACAAGTCGGTTGACCTCTGAATGGACGTTGGCACTTGCTGCAGATACTGCAGACTGGTAAGGATTCGTTTTTCTTTGTGATTTTTTTTTTATGTAGCTTTTGCATTATGTTATGTTTACTCAGGATAGTGTTTGATAATGCTTTTCACGTGGTCGTGTGAGTTGCCGGATTCTTTTACGTTAGAGGGTTGATTACTTGCCATTTCTTTAAGAAGCCTATACTGTGAATCATGCACATGACAACTGATCTCCAATATCATAGTGGCATCGCATGCACTAAAATCTTACCAGCATGTAGACTGGTTTAGAAAACAAAAAAATAAATGTTGATCATCAGCATTGTTTGTGCCTGGAGGGGCCCTCGAGCATCTCTTGCATAACCAAATCTGATATTCCATGCTGTGTTTATTGGCCTGACAAATGTAACTGAAGGATGGTAATGACATAAAGAGGCATCATGCTGAGCTCTTTCATTGACTTAAAGCCCATAGCGCTTTAAGTCAATCAAAGAAGTTATATTCTTCCCACAGCAAAGTTAGAGAAAAGTCTGGAGAGGCATTTGACTGCTCATGTGGAAGCCAGCTCTAGTCATGTGCTACTTGCTCTCTGATCGGTGCCTAATGAGTGGGGAGTCCAGCTAAGCCTGTGTGATGCTCTCACACCCCCAGATGGAAAACTGCAGCTTAGGTGGAAGAATTTCACCTTTGTTTTCTGGTTTAGCCACCCTGTAAGCAAGGCTGGATTACCAAACCAGGCAAATCTGGCAACTACCCAGGGACCTCCAAACCTTCAAAGTCCCGGGTTCTCTATTTTCCACCTGAGTTCAACATCTGATTTTAACTACTTAACATTTTTAAGTTTATTTTGAGTTTATTTCTTTTATAGTTTTGTTTCGTCAACTCCTTGGCTGGAACCATCTGGTATTTTAGTTATCGATATATTGTATCCTTAATCATTTTTGTTATGAGCGCGACTAAAAAAAGATTTTTAGTGTCATAGAAAACTGAAGAAACTAGCAAATACTAGCAAAGTTAGAGGCTAAGTGTCATTAATTTGTTTTTATTCGTTATTTATTATGTGATACTTCAGATCAGCTTGGGATTGCAATGTAAGTTTAACCTTGTGGCAGGTTGAACACTCAGCTGTGCAATGGCTGACTGGGACTATGACTATCTGATCAAGCTGCTGGCACTGGGGGACTCAGGGGTTGGAAAGACCACCTTTCTCTACAGGTACACTGACAACAAGTTCAACCGCAAGTTCACAACCACAGTGGGCATTGACTTCAGGGAAAAGAGAGTGGTGAGTGGTGCCTGATATAATATGTTCTCATGGACAAGACCTTAAATGTCATCTTGTCTGTTTTTAAAAAGCTCACTACCTTTGTGTTCTCGGCTTTGATTCAGATGTACACAGGGACTGGTGCTGATGGGACAACCGAGAAGAACTTCAAAGTACACCTTCAACTCTGGGACACAGCCGGACAAGAGAGGTAAATGTAGCCTCGTCTTTCTTTACTGCTCCTCCTCAGGTTTTCAGGTTTGATCCTAAATTGTGATTCAAAATTGCATGTAAGTTTCAATGTAAGCATGAATGGTTGTCTGCCTGTGTATGTCTCTCTGTGTTGGGCCCGAGATAGACTGGTGACCTGTCAAGGGCATACCCCACCTCAATGACAGCTGCAACAGGCTCCAGCCTCCTGTAGTAATTAAAGATAATAGATATATGTACATGCATGTAAATTGCAACTTGACCTTCTAGTTTTTTCCATTTAAACGTTTTGGGGGGAGTTTATCCTTATGTGATTCGAGGGTCTAAGCTGTGTAGATTTTACAGAAAGATTATGTGGGGTGGTAAAAACAATTTGACTTGATTTAAAATGTTTCAGTGAATTGCCTTCAATTGTACCTAAATGCAGTACTTGTGAACAATGTAGACCTCAAAATATCTTGGCTTTCCAGACATTTCCTCAGATATCTTACTCTGGAGCAAAGGTTGGACCAAATATCCAATTCTCATTTTGTGAGATTATGACTAAATAATTAATTTTCCTTCTGTGTTTAGGTTCCGCAGCCTCACTACAGCTTTCTTTAGAGACGCCATGGGCTTCCTGCTGATGTTTGACTTGACCAGTCAGCAAAGTTTTCTGAATGTCAGGAACTGGATGAGTATGTGTTACCTTTTTTCAATACTCTTCATCAATGTCTTCTATCCCACTAAGTGAGATCTCACGTTTTTCTTTGTCAGCTAGCTTCTCAGAGCACCAGTGCATGTGTGTTTTAACTATATGAGTTTTGGTAACTTGCCCTGTTGGTCCAGGTCAGCTACAGGCCAATGCGTACTGTGACAGTCCAGATATCGTGTTGGTGGGCACCAAGGCAGACCTTCGAGATGTCCGTGATGTTCACGCCAGACAGGCCAGAGAACTAGCAGAGAGATATGGGTGAGACAGTACACATGCGATTTTCTTTTCTTCTTCTTCTTCTTCTTATTATTATTACTTTCTTATTATTAGAGACACGGAGAAAAGATAAAATGTTATTTTGTTATGCCATAACACTTCACAAAGGATGCGTTAAAAAGCTCATTTTATATTGTTAACCCACACTCTGTTAGCACTGCGAAGTTATCACATATCTATGTTTTGGGAGACTGTGATCTGATGTCCCATCATGAGAACAATCCTGTGTATAAGTACATATAATCATCTCACATTAATGATTAATTAAGAGTTAACCATAAATTATTTTTAAGTTGTTTATATATATATATATATGTGTGTGTGTGTGTGTGTGTGTTGAATAAATAAATATAAATAGGTACAAATAGGTCATCCTAAAAAAGATAGTAAATATTCAGTATATTGAAGTCTTGCATTCTAATAACATTAATAAAAAATAATAATAATAATAATAATTTAATCTGACGTTTACTGGTGAATAACTGAACTTTAAATACAGGGTATTAAAATGTGTTATAGCATT
Organism: Channa argus; assembly: GCF_033026475.1. Lineage (NCBI taxonomy): Eukaryota > Metazoa > Chordata > Actinopteri > Anabantiformes > Channidae > Channa > Channa argus. Next base: position 6,634,290 of record NC_090207.1, read on the forward strand.
GATTTCTGTCATTTGAAACTGTTTATAAAGTCACGCATGTTATTACCAAAGCTACAAATACAAATGTGGATGTGTTTGGGGCTACAGGAAGACTTTATGAATGAGATTATTGATCACATTTGACTGTTTTTTATTTCTCTGCTAAAATCCTGAAATGGGTCTGCACAAGTCCCACTTTGTCACCACATGATGGTGCCAGAGATCTGGTTTTAAATATTTTGTTTTTCCCATGAATCCTTTGAGTTTGCAACAGGATGTAGTCGTCAAAAAGGTCCAAGTAACTTGGAGTTAACAAGTTCAATGCTCTGTTAATGCTCAGTTAATGCTCAGAGCATTAACTGAGCATTTCTGAGGATTCTGTGACAAAAAAAAAAATTCTATATTTTTCTCTGAACTAGTGTGCATTCTCAGGTCTCTAAAATACATTTTAAACCAAACAATTTAGGAAATTTCCTATAACTGTTTTCTAAAACTATAGCATCCATCCATCTTATCACAGACCTTATCACAGCTGTCATAGGGCGAGAGTCAGGGTACATCCTGGACATGTTGCCAGTCTATCTCAGGGCCAACACAGAGAGACACACACAGACGGACAACCATTCACACTCACATTCACAACATGAGCAGTTTTAGAGCTACTAATTAACCTAACATGTGTATGTCTTTAGACTGTGGTAGGAAACCCACAAACTACACACAGAAAGGCCACGGTTGGTCGGGGTTTGAACCAGCAGCCTTGTATAGAAAGCGGTGATAGGATTTGTATTTGTAATACAGTATGGTGGTGTCTGATATAAGCGTTTTTTTAGAAAGACATTTTTTTTGCAGAGATATGATCTATAACTTAATGTGGAGGGGTGCTATTGATGCCTCCTGTGGCACCAAATCACACGCCAGCACAGGCAGCAGTTTTTGAAAGAGGGTCACCCATCTCTACATCGTCGCATGCAGATCTGAAACTACCTCGTGCGTATCTATGAGACAGGCTTTGACACAGGGTGAATTGGTTTCGAGTCTCATGCTACAGCTACATTTAATCCCAAGAGTTGCATGTTGTAGCTTTAAGGAAAACTTCTGGATATGCCCTCCACTGCCTAACAGACTGCTCTCTCCCCAGCATCCCCTACTTTGAGACGAGCGCAGTGACAGGTGCTGACGTAGACCGGGCTGTGACCACCCTGTTGGACCTGGTGATGAAGAGGATGGAGCAGAGCACATACGGAGGCCACAGCTCTGAAGCCAATGGCAGCCCCATCGCCAGCAATGAGGTGGAGGAGGCCCCAGTTCGGAGGAGGTGTGCCTGCTGATGTTGCTGGCAGATTAGCCGATCAGTAACATTTTCACACTCTGCAACAGTCGGTGAGGGAGGAGATGATTTAGGATCTTAAACCAACTGTTATCTGGTCCAAACTTTAGGGGAGCAGATCTTTGGGAATTCTGTCCTATTTCAGTTTAGGCAACATTGTCATGACAGTGTGAAACCTCTATTGATATCTTCTCTAATAGTGTTTATTCACAAAATGTGGGTAAGTGAGTTAGAGGTAGAGAGAGGGAGATGAGTAGTACAAGAACTTTACAATTACAAACTATTTATGGCCTTTGAAAGTGAAGGAGTTGGCTGCCACAGACTGTTAGAAATGTTTAAAACTTCTTTTTGTATCTGAATGCTCCTTCTTAACATTTTAACTGTTAACTAATTTTTTTGGATTTTAGCTGTATATCCAGATTCAGGTCCTATTCAGTAATGGAAAGTACATTTACCCAAGTTCTGTCCATAACTACAATTGTGAGGTACTTTACTTGAGTATTTTCATTTTATCTTTTACATTTCATAGGGAAATATTATACTTTTTACTTCACTGTTATATAAGTGTGACCTCCGTGTGCGACACCTTCTGTCTGCATTAATCATCCAGAGCTGATTAGATCTGTGCTAGCAGCAGGTTTATTCTGTATAATTGGAAAGGGACAAATGAATAAAATGGGTCATCTCATGTGGATAAACAGCGCATACTCTGGCGCTCTAGTAAATCCTCCGGTTTTTTCGTTTCCTTTTTCCTTTTGAGGATTACCCAAATTTACATATCTGGAAATTTACATCATTTATCAGCTTTGTTGTGATTGTAAAGTGAATAACATTCTGAAAATAAAATAAATGTAACAACAAAAATCTTTTCCTCTGCTAAAAGTTAAGAGAATAAATAAATCCTCAACCAAAATACTTAACCAAGTTACAGAATTAATGTAGGACACTTATTATCTAGCCCAATAATGCCAGTTGAACTTTTATGTGTTTTACAAATAAGTTAATATTATTTTACCCAGAGACACATTCAGACATGTTACCGCTCTTTTTTGAGGATTACTCATAATCCCTTGCTTTTACTACTACATGAACTTGCGACATTATATGGTGTTATTCCCTTTAGCAGGATTTACCATGAATACCTCTGAACTATGTGACATGAGCAGTACACAGTTTTCATATTACATTTTATTTGTCCTTTTGGCTCATCCTGTGAATTCAGTGTCGCCACAGCGGATCATTTGTTGGCATAAATGAATTCTGATGTATTATTATAAGATAAGAAAATTAGTGTATTAGTGTAATTAAAATTCTCAGAAACTTTCACAGCTGCAAAATTAAAGTGATGCACACAAACCAACAAATATAATGCAATAATATAATTTATATTATTCTGAAGATTAGTTATTCTGGTCATTCAGTGATTTCACTTTTGAAATATATTTTGCTAATAATGCTTTTGTATGTTTAGGATGTAAGACATTTACTTGTATTTCTACACTGGGGTATTACTGTTTCTACTCAAGAAAAACTGGTTACTTCTCTTCTTCCAGCACTGGGTATAATTGATAATAATTGTTTTTTTAATGTTGTTATTCAGCACTAGGAAATACAGAAAATGTTATATATTACAAAGAAATTTAGACTATATTATACAATTATTGTTTGACTGGTTTTAACATAAGAAGGTAATAAATTGGACTATGTGTGCTACTTAAAATGTCTTGAAAAGTCTTAGACGTATCACTTTCAAATGGGTCATATCAGAGAAAAATACCATTTTTATTTGGCACATTGAGGCATTGATAGAAGGAATATGCAGGCACATAATGCACAGTATATTTTTATCATGAGAGTATAATCCAAACCATTTGGGAGAAGGTTACATTGTCTATTTGTATATGGGTTATTGTTTTTGTTAGAACAAACAAGATAGCACAGTCCCTTACATGATTTATGATTTTTATACAACATGTAAACAAGCAGCCAAGTGTATTTATGCATTATGGAGGAATGTTGCCATGCATATCGAACACAAGTACAGAGAATGATAAAGGGTTATTGGAACACATCCTGTATAGTGCTGCATTTGGAATAAAGACAATATATGTTTAGGTTATGTATGTCTGGTCATTTAAATGTAATGCACAAAAAGCTATGCTACGAATTACAATCCTCACAGGTTGTGTTAGCAACATTTTCATTTACACAAATTCTGCACATTGCTTTTGAAAATGAAGAGAAATATTTGGAGAGACATATGCCAACATATAGCAAGACATTCATGGAGTCACTGACAGTTTTTGTTCAACGAAACTTATGTTCAGCGATTAAAAAAGACATAAAAACAAAAACAATAATAGTTGTTAGTAGCTGTTGTACATCTTCCAAAAAACCCAAATCACTCTGCTAAGTAAGATTTTCCTGTCTTTGGTTTCCTCACAAAACACTTCTAATGAAGGGACTAGAGTTTACTCTTAAATACGCACACCCGTGACATCATTTAAATAGCCTCGAAATGCAGCTACTCAAACATTTTCGTCAGTTATTTGTTTTTATGATTTGTGTGATGACTGCACAGTCGTTTGGAGACAAGACAAAAATTCTCAAATGTGCAGCCTTGACTATGGAAAATGCTTTGTGTGGGACAAGGCGGCAGGCAAATGCCTGCCACACTAAATCTAAATGAGCAAAAAAACACAGACTACATTTGGCAAGTGTAAATGACTGCATTGCTCTGTGTATTAAGCCCAACAGGGAGCACATGTTGCAAAGTCATGAGATGGTCATGTGGCCAGCTTTCACAAAGGGGACTAAGTCATCCACTGGTCTGCTTCAGTCTGGCCCAATTAGGTGGACTGTTTTTGAGAAGCCAAGTTTAGCTACAGTTATAAAAAATAAAGCTTGTTTATTTTAAAGTTTATCTGGAGAGGTTTGGTCCCATGTGGAATATAGCAGTAGGATTTGATTTTTTTTTTTTTTTGTAGCCTTCTCTCATACAAAGACACAGGTGATATTCTTAAGTATTATTTCCCGTCAGGATTACAAACAATAGCAATTAACGAAACATTACCCTCAAAACAATCTTCTAAAAGGTTGTATAAAACTAGCCTGAAAGATTTGTTAGTGCCTTACATGCAATGTCACTTAAATGGATCATGCTCTTTATACAAGCTGCAGTAATATAACATCCATTTATTATTCATTTTTATGTCACAAATATTCGAATTGATGGCTACTTGATGAATCAGTACTGTAACTTTCCCCAAGTCAACAAAAGCTCTAAAATAAATAATGTGTTGTCGTCTTAAGTAAATGAAATACGTAGTGGCAAACTTCTAGATCAGTTGGTGTATAGGTGCAAAATGTTTCCTGGTGTTTTTAGCGATTCATTCATTCATTCCTTGGCCCTACACTTCCTGTTTCTCTGGAGTCAGTTGCAGATATTTTTAAATTCAATACAAACTACAGTTTGTGTTACTTGAGCAGATATTTCATCATTAAATCAAAACATATGTTTATCACACAAACTAGTTCTAATGTAAGTGTTATTAAGTTTCAAACCTGGTAAACTGTCAGGTCTAACTGTTGGGTAGATAAGGAAACTTACTGACGAACCTAGTTTAACATCTGTCTTAAAAATGTAATAATTTGGCCTTTTCATTAATACAATACAATATAAGTGAAATTATAAATACTTATATCATTTACGTTGCACTAAATGAACAAATAACACGGCCAGAGTAACATAATCGATTTACGTAAAACCGCAAATACTACTATGTATTCGAAACACATTTGTTTTCCATGTGTATAAATGCAACATCAAAACTAACTACATTTACAAAGCATTGACAGATATTCCCCTAAACCGTGGTTGAAAAGTCGACAGCTCTCCTGTGCCTACAATAGCTCAGCTTACCCACAGACTGCAAACAAGTCACGCAGGCAACTACACAAAATCCATTTACCACAACCTCTCAAACCCATAATTAATGATTGATAGCATAAATTAACACAATCTATGGGACTTCGTTTTTTAATCTAAACACAAAGAAAGGACATTTCAGTTTCTTTGGCCAGGTGCAGTTCCTAAACCTGGTTTAAAACCTACTAGTAGTTAGTTAGAACTTTGAAATTTAGACAGAAAGTTAGTAACGAATTTAGAAATACCAGCACCAGTTTGTGATTCTGATGAATTGCTCTTGAATTCAAATCATTAAACCTAGTTTTCTGGTAAATTAATTTTAAAACCCAGATATTTATCCTCAACGACTTTCAAGTCTTCCTCAATTTGAGCAAAATTGCATGTTTACTAACCTTTAAGTACAGTATTTCTGTCTGTTATTGATCCACACTTTCTATAATTTAGAATTTTAGAATAAATTATATTATTTATTAATATTCCTAATAATAATAAATTCATATTATATTATTTATATTCTTCTAATATTCCTTTTTAGACATAAACACATAAAACCTTTTTAAATAATAATAGTTAACTTTAGGTTGGGGATTGTATTGATATTATTGTCAACAAATCCCATAATTGGACTAAAACAATGATTTACATCTACTAACTACGGTCTTTAAGTTAAATACCTGATCAAGCTTATTTGTCTGTGTCATAAATTCATTGTTGTCTTCAGACTTCAGACAGTCTACAGAGCGGGTTGTCAATAAACTACTGTACCCACTGTTTTTTATGATGAAGAAACAATGAAGATCTACGCTAACAACAAAATAAGCTACACCACGTTCTTGATTCACAAATTACATATTATTGATGGTCAAAGTCTTTTTATGGAATTTGTTGACAGTACTATTATAGAAAATCAAATGTTTCATCCTTTAACTCTAGAAAAACAATATTGTTAAACAATATTTTGGATTATTTATAAAGCGCTGGGTATTTTTCTCCAAAAATCAAAGCTCTATGACCTGAAACTAACTGCTACTGTGGCTATCGATTTGTAGTCTGGTAGGAATATATTTTAAATGATACATATATTATAGTCTCAGAACCTAATGTAGGCAAATACCACTTTCTAAAATTCTGTATTGAATGGAAAAAATATATATTAAGTCCATGAATTTATGGCTTATTGTTGGAATGTTAATTATTATTCCAATAATTTGAAGAGGACAGTTAACTGTCTAAAGAGAATAAAAGACACACAAGTATATTATATAATACATAAAGTACAGTCTTGTAAACAATAACCATCTAGTGCAGATTGTCTGACACCATATCGGGGGGGAAAACGTCTAAAAACAGAACCTGCACCTCTTTTGAGGCTTTGAATATGATACAAAAACACTGATCTAACTCCTTCCCTGAGATTAGGCAGTGATTTCAATGTACAGAATCCGTATACTGTTTTTTTAAAAGGCGAATAATCGAACAACACTGTATTAAACAGAGCCGGAAGATCTGACTATTTGTGTTTCCACAGCTGGACTCCTGTTGAAATAGACATTAGTTCTTTTTGAACTGTTAAGCCACGGCCAGCAGCCATGCAAAGGGGAGTAATGGAAGCAACTGAGCAGCATAATAGTCCTAACGCTAGTACTGAACACAACAATATATTAAAAGTGATTTACATCCAGAGCGGGCCTGGCAACTTTATGTGACATTACAGCGACATGTGTGTGTTTGTAGAATAATGGAGTCATAAATTGCTAAAACACATATCATGCATTGTGCATCACAACAGAAGTTTGAATGAGCAGATGTATCTGGATCGTGGTCTCTGGAGTCACATCTCAAACCATTCAACACTAACTGAAAATCTAAGCAGAGCAGTGCGTCAGGCTGATCCTGGTCACACCTTCCCTGTGCAGCTTGTAAAGCAGCTTGAATTCGCTGGGCAGCTGGTGGGTCTCCTGCCACTTGGTGGTAAATTTGGTCCCCTTCTTGTCATAGTAATGGTAAGGTAGGTCCTTGCCTGTGTTGGGGTCCCAGCCGAAGGGCCAGAAGCCATAAAGATGGATCTCATCACACATGGCGGAGGCCAGTGTGTACATGAGGATTCCAGTGCTTAGACGTTTGGGAGAGAGGTTTTTAGTCTTCCAGTATCTGTAAGGAGAAAACACAAGTTAGTTGGTCAAACGCAAGCCCCTGTATTTTATAGATAATTTCTTGACAGCTTTTCTCAAAGTTTCAGAAGTTCATAAGTTAAGAAATCCTCCACAAAATGCAATTGGGAAAAGCTTGTTTGAATTTTTAAGGAAAATCTGGGAAACTAAGTTATAGACAAGTAAAATAGTTTAGGAACTGACCAGAGATTCCAAAACACCTAAGGATAATTCCTAATTGTGCCACACTGAATGACTTTATGTCACAGGTTCAATTTGTGTTAATTAAGTATTTATGTGTTTATGTATAACTGCTGAGTTAGCAGCTAAATAGCAGCTGACTTAAGGGAAGTTTCCAGGAAATTTACTGGAAAATGTAAGACTTTTTTTAAAACGATCGATAACTCAAGCCCGCAATAAGCTCATATGATTTTATGTTCTTTATCTTGTCAAAATCAACAAACTATAAAAGTAGAAATGTGATGACAATAAACGTCTTTGTATTATTGTAAATTCCTCCCAAGAAAAATCCAAACGCAAGAAATTACACATCTGTCTTTATACTGTTTCCATTTAGAGTCTCGTGATACTTAAATTGTGCCTAAATGATCCGTCAGATCTTACTTGTTGACATCATGCATGATGTTTCCTGGCCAGGCCAGTTCGACCTTCAATTGGCCCTTGTGCTCCACAAAGAAGTCCACCAGGGTCCTGGTTACTGTGGCTGAGGTATGGAGGAAGAAGGCAGGGATCCACAGAATGGCCCCCTCCAGCTTCTTCAGATTGAGAAAGAAATTGTTCCGGTCTTGAATGGTCAGCAGGTTGTTGTAGTACCTCTCCAGGATGCTGGGGTTAAAGGTGGTCAGGTTGGTTTTCTTGCCCACATCCTTGGAATAGGTGTCCGTGGGGGCAAAGTTGCAGCGGAAGACAAAGTCGGCCTGGTCGATTTCTGGGCCGCAGTGGCTGCCTGTGAGGATGCCGCTGTTTCCAACCACAGCACACATGCTGTAGTGTTTGTTGAGGATAGGAGAAGTGTCTGGGAGCAGGGATTTGAAGTTGCTGCTGATGGAGAAGACATATTTGGGGCTGGAGTAGTCAAAGTGCATCAGCTGGCCCACATGAACACTGTTCTTTGTGAGGGAGAAGTTGTTAGGAATATCGATGTAGCTGAAGATGTCTTTCCTGAAAAAAGGTGTTATTTAAGTGTTATTTTTGTAGGTAAACACTGCATTTGCTGGTTTTCTCTATTCATTTTAAAGTGAATATTTTGGGGTTTGAAACTGGTGGTCGAAAAAACGCGCCATTTAAAGATTTCACCTTCAAGCAAATCATAATGACTGCTAATGATTTATAGATCAGACAGTTAGCAGGCTATTAATAACCTGTAGATTAAAGAAGATAATAGTACATGAGATGCAGCTTTAATTTTTGACCAATATCTATCTTTACATTTAACAAACAGGCAGCAGCTTAAAGCTTATTTTCGGGGGATTTAAAGATATTTGCAAACTAGTAAATACGATACTCTGACAGAACTATGTCATCAGTGCTGTATGTCCTGCAGGATGTCATGTTCGCAGAGGTAAAAAGAATGTAAAAGGAAATAGTTTAAATTGATAATTTCTTACCTCTGTTGATAAAAAGCAGTCTTGTTGAACTTCCATTTGAACAGTTTTTCTTGGAGCTCCTCGTTTAGGGCATTGGGCAAGGGGATGAACGAGGGATCCAGAAAATTCATGGCAAACTGAGACCTGAAACAACAATGATTTAAAGTGTGCTGAATCATCATTATATAAGGAACTTGTGTCTTGTTGTTAAATATTGGCTGCCAGTGCACAGATGGTTTTCTAAAATGAGATCAAATCTTTGGTCATTAATGAGATGTTTGATGGGAGGAACAAACGTTGTTTTATCCATCAGCATTAATGATTTGCATTATACGGGGAAAACAGAAAACAACAAATCCACCCTGCTTAAGGAATAAATGAAATTACATGATATTTTGTCATTAATGGAAAGAAGAACATTTCTTTGAATTAATGTAATCATACATTTCACACCAGCACAAAACTGGCAGTAGTGTTTAAGAGGCTTTTTATTTTTTACTTTTATTGATCTTGGTCTTGAAGGAACCTAAAATTTTAGTTTATATTAACAAATTAGTCTCTCATTTCTTTATCTATCACGGCTCCATGTTCTAATAATACACTCTTAATAAATGCTGTTTAGGGTAAAGAATTTATTAACACTTTATGAAAAAGACATTAATATCCACATTTGTCATTGAATGTAGATAAGTAAAGCTAACATAAAGTAGGGTGCCACAAAATGATGTATAATTATAATTACAAGGTGATAATATATTCGGCATGATGGACTAGTGCTACTACCTTTCTCAGATAAATGAACTGAGGTTAAATCGCACTCTGTCTTTAAGTGCATTTCCACAAGAAAACCCCCATGATACTTTTCTTTGCCAGTCCAGGAATTAAAGTTCAGAAACCTTCTTTTAAATTGTCATGACAACAATCATGGTAGCAGAACTATCATTACCACAGTGTAGAACTACAAGTGAGAGTCCTGCATTATAGTTAAAGTATAGAAGTATTAGAATATAATTATACCTTATACGTAAGTATGTAACCAAAATAACTGATTACTTATTATTGTAAATTGTTGTGCAGTACTTGACCTATCAGTGACGTTCAATGCTGCAGGCCCCATCCTGATAGTTCCTGGACCTTCGGAAAGCACTACCCCGTACGAAGGGACATAAGATCTGTTTCCACTGCAGGATTGTTTTCATGTCTGAGTTGTAATTATACAAGTGTTAATAGCGTCCTCAAATAAAATACAAGTACTTTAGGATTTAAGCATGGTACCTCCTTTGTTATTCTCCAACAGTGTTTTGAGCCAAAAATTTGGTTGTGATGCTGGTGACGATGCAGAACTGATATGTTTAAGTTGTGTTAATGAAATCAAGGATATCTTCTTTATATGCGGTCTACTTTCACATTACCATTCAGAACCAGGGCTTCAAGATCAGCACCTGGGACAGTTCAGTGTTTGAGTGACAGGAAGCGCGGTTCGCCCTCTACCACATCCAGGTTGAATCGTGCCCACTAGGCCCTTCCCCTGTGTTTCTAGGTACTGTACACCAGCTCTGCTCTGCATCATCCACTACCTACAATCTGCTGAAAATGAGAACTCACCGAAAGCCTGCATGAAACATAATCCTCGGGCCTCCCATGTAATATTTAGAGGAGTTGAAGAGGCTGTCTTTTCTCAGAGACACATAGCTGATGAGGGACAGTATGAGCACAGCGACGCACAGAACCACCAAACCCAGAGCCTTGGCGATGCGGACCATCTTGGGCGCGTTTTCATTCCCAGTATGTATCTGCAGCGAGGCGTCGGCCTATGCTGTCATGCTGATGCTCGTCTGCACGATACAGACAAACCGGCGCTCCTCGGCTCATAAACTGGTATAAAATGGACGGCTGGTGGTGCTGGGCTCCATAGTGAAGATGCAGCAGCTCGGTCCACTCTCATTCCTCCGCCCGCCGGGCCTCACACTGCTGCTGTTGCTGCTGCTTTACACTCCGCTGCGATTCCCCTCCACGCTGCCGGTGAGATCAAACAGATGGAGCAGAAATGCGTTTCAACACATGCAGGCAGCGAAAGGACAAGCCCCCGTCCACCGTCTCCACCAAGACCAGCAGCATCACCAGCGCCACCCAGGGCCAGCAACTGCGGCAAGATTCAAAAATGATATGAATTGCTGAAGAATATGTCAAACATATCCTTCTCCATGATTTAATCACAATGGCCGTCACAGATTGTTTACTGTCTTTTTTCTTTTTCTAAAAATGATTTTACTGATTGGAACTGGTGTTGCCCCGGGGTTCCATAAGGTTACCATGTAACAAACTGAATTAAGAGAGAGATGTGAGAAAACCAGCAGGTAAGAAATATTATATAATTGTAATTATAATGTGTGTCTGTGTGTGTAGACCTGCTTGGTGCGTTATGTGTATGTGGATTCACAGATTGCCCTCATATTGCATTATGCCTACACAGTGACACCTGTTTGCGTTATGCGTGTGGCATATTGGCCCTTGTTTGTTATAGCTGGCATGGTATGGAAGGCTACACAACATAGAGCAGAGATCACCAACCTTTTTGAAACCGAGAGCTACTTCTTGGGTATTGATTAATGCAAAGGGCTACCAGTTTAATACGTACTTTTGAAATAACACATTTGCTCAATTTACCGTTAATTATATGGTATTAATAATAATTAATTAAATTAATGATATTCATCTATGTGAAGACAAGGGTCATGTTACTGATTTCTTACAATGCCTATCAAATGTGATTTAAAAAAGAATAAAAACCAAAAAATTTGATGCAGCTCATTGGTAAGTGGCGCTATGGTGAGCTATTTTTTAAAACACCTACCTGACATAGAGGCTTTACAATAGTCAAGAATCCTAACTTGTAGCCTTTGGTGTTTAATCTGAGCATTAGGCAGCGGTGGAAAGTACATTTACTTGCTCAAGTAAATCTGAGGTTGTTTTTTTTTTTTAATTACTTATTCAAGTAGTTTTATCTTATGCTTCCTACTCAATGGCTCAGCGCAATCAGTACAGAGAAATGTGATGTACATATTGATTAACAGTCGTAGACAAAATTTCCCCGACTTCTTTTCCAATACCTTTGAGTGGATTAACCACAAAAAAGGTACTAAATTTGACATTTCTGTGGCACTTAAAAATCTTACACTTTTACTTTAATTCAGTTTACTTCATCGTCAAGCAGAAGTGAACTTAAAACCAGTGAGTCAGATCAGTTAAGTATATAAAGCTTTTTTTTTTATTTGAAGGGATTATTCTTTTGTCCTTCCAACATATTCAATATTAAATTCAACTTACATTATATTGCATTCACAAAAGATAAACTTTTTTTTCCTTTTACACATTATGTACATTTTATAACAGTTTTTACAGTTAGCTTATCTTGGTAAACATAAAACATCCACTCACAGTCACATACTGCAATGTTTCCATGCATATACAGTCTGATATTGTAAAACTAACATGTCGTACATGTCACATTAGACCTGTGTATACATACATAAACATACATGTTAAGAATAGAGAATATATGCATGTATGGTAGTGAGTATAAAAACTGTCGTAAAAAAAAGACTGAGGATGTGCTGGTATGTTAGCTGGTATTCAACAGTGAGGGCACATTCAGTTCGTTCTTGTGCTTCACCATTTTTCTTGGAATGTGTCGAGCTTGGACACAAACAAACACTGAGAGAACATCTGGGAACATGACATTCAGATGAATTCCCATCAAGCTGCCATGATATATTGCCAGTTTTCCATTTTGCATTATGATGATATGTTTTTATTTAAACAACATTAAAGTAATGGACTATAAACTGAATTACCACAGGCACTTCATAACTGAAACCTGTCACTTGGTATACCTAAAGAGGACAAGTGATGAGCAGTAACAATTCAGGAGACAAGTACACAGATATTGCTACTGCACAATGAGCAGCCATCACTTTTTGCTGCTGAGGAATGTGGAGGGGAAAAAGGCTCCTTCACCATCACTGCCTAGTGAGCCATATGGACTGTCTTCTCCACAGATGTCCTCACTAGAGTCCTCACTACGAGGCAAGAAGATAAAAAAATATTATGCTATGATACAGTGCAGGGGCCACATACGTGTGCAACGAACCATTATGACCATTCTAAAACCAATGTAAAAAACTAACCTCTCACTCTCATCCCAGCTCCCCTCAGGAATAGTTGGCAAACCCGGAACACTGAAGTGATTGGCCTGAAGATTTTGTGCTGTTCTCCTGGACACAATCCAAACAAGCCTTTTGTTGTTTGGTTTGTTGCATTCACTCGAGCGGTACTCTGTCATGCACTTGGCCACAAGTTCCTTCCAGTGGAGCAGCTCGCTGTCGCTGATCTGTGAGAATGACAAACAGTAACATCTGAGACTTTGCAGATGGAAAATGTCTTAATCTACTCTATCATCAATAAGAGTTGTTTCCCCCCCCCCCCATACGATTTTGCAGAGCCAAGGTACAAAACCTCAGTAATAATAATAATAATAATAGCAGCTTTATTTATAATGCACTTATCAAACAAAGTACTGTACAGTAAAATCAGGGTAGAAAATAAAATAAAAGAAAATACCCAAAATGACAGAATGTACTTCTTATACTAGAAAAAGAGTCTTCACATATCAAGTAAGGCAATTCGATAAAAGCTCATTTTAAGACAATACTTAAAAGATGACACTGATTCAGAGAGACTGATTGCCTCAGGCAGGTCATTCCAGAGTTTTGGAGACCGGCAATTGGAACAGACAACAATCTACTGTCTGATAATCTTACGTTTCATAATGGAACATTTGGAATTAAAAGATCAGAAATACAGGATGGAGCAAAACCATGCACAGCTTTATAAGTAATCGGTAAAGTCTTAAAATTGATCCTAAAACCAAGAAGGAACCCATCTGATTTAAGTCATTCAAAGGTTGTTGGACTAACTGAACTAACAGTGGGAATACTTGAAATGGAATCGCAAAGGACAAAAAAAAAAAGTTTGAATGCATTTAGCAAATATTTATTTAATTTTATTTAAAATGTCGACCCCAAATGACACTACAGCATGTGGTAAGTGATGTAATTCCGACAATTTCTACCTTCAGATGTCTTTGGAATTGCTGAACAATCTTCAATAGTGTGATGGAATGAAGAGCTTCAAACTCCTGAGCAATGAGGGACAGTGCCAGCACTGATGGCTGTAGAGCAAAAATACATTAAGTATATTACATAGAAATGAATTAAGTTCTGGGACTTTAAGTGAATGCGGGCTATGCTGTGAAACTCTGGCATGAGAACAATTCTTACTTTTGCTTTAGAGAAAACAAGCCGACATAAGCAGGCTTTTAGCTGGGCTTCTAGTTTCCCAATGCTTGGAATCTCCTCCCTTGAAACACAGAGCAAATCCTAATGTGATCTGCTAGTTCAAGTCTCATAAAGCAGAATCCTTCTGACCAACATTATGCAAAGTGACCAACCCACCAGCAATGACAACAAAAGTAAGCCAGAGAAAATAAAGCGTTTACCTTCCGGCAGGTGGGGATGCAAAGGCTGAGTAGTAGAGGTGCAGAAAGGTTAAGGCCGTCACCGCTTCGAGCTCCACACTGAGCTTCTCTGAGATGATCTTCTCCATGCGACAGAGGTCGGACACAGTGAACCTGCTTTGGCTGATTCTGATGAGGTCATGGGTGGATGATATGTTGCTCTCTTCCTCGACCATTTTAGCTGCAATGTGAAAACAGCCAACTCCAATACAGGGCAAGTGTTTGGGCTGCACCTGTAACAGTCACACAGCAGTAACATATGTGAGGATACAGCAACTGGGGTGTTTTTTTAATTTTAAAACAATGATGTTTCAACATATTGGTGATTCAAGCCCCTTTGCATTAAAAAAATGTTTTGTTTGACTTGGATGTTTAACTTCAGGAGGATCATGTATAAGCAGGCTAATATCAGTCTCATCAACGGTCTCGTAATTTACAGGACACCTACAATGAAAACGGATGCCAGGCTGAGATAGAAAATGTCATTTGAATAGGTAAACTATGAAAATTAAAAACACTGACGATCACTTTTTGACAATATTTTAGTGGGAAAAGAAAAAACTGACGGTATTTTACAGCACATACTTTTATGTAATACAGAGCAATAGCTGATGGGATAAAGAAATTCATTGTGAGGTTGCTTGAACCATAGACGACTCAAAGAGTCTTATGAAAGGACCTGAAGCCCGCTGAACAAAGTCAAAAAGTCAACGGCTTTCGGCTTGTCCGTTCAGGGGTCACCATAGCGAAACATGTTCCACACATGCATTTGGCATGTATTTTACGCCGGATGCCCTTCCTGCCATAACCCTCCCATTTTTATCCGGGCTCGGGACCATCAACAAGGTTGTCTTTGGAGGCTGGGCGGGGCCACACCTAGTAGGTGGGATTTGAATGAGTGGCCTTCTGCATCCCAACCCAATGCTCTATCACTGATCCACCAGGCCCCCTTGAACAATGGGAGTTGTAAATTTAAAAAAAAAAAATTTTTTGGACTCAGCACAAGTCCTGCAAATATCACTAAGAGGCATCTTAACATTCAAATATTACACATGTTGTCAACTTTTCTTGATAACAAAGTCAGCACTTTAATTTGTTTATCTGTAATTCTCAACATATCTATATTCTTCAGCAACCTCAACAATTTGTATTTGCCAAATACAAATATCTTAAGATTTACATCAATCCTGTAATGTTTTATTAAATTCCTACCTTCATAATGGTGAGGAATCTGTCAAACAAATTCACAGCTTGAACAAAAGTCTGGGTGCTGTAGCCAAAGAAACTGGTCAGGCCCCACAGTTCTTCCACTTGGTCATCTCTGCATTTTGCAGACACTCCACTGTGATTCTGAAAATCAGCCATTAAATTACATCACTGGAAATAGCATGCATTCCTAATAGATCCACACGCATGCACAGACAGGTAAAAATATCAAAGTAGGTCAGCGGGGTACCTCTGTGGAAGTAGACTCCATCAGCTTCAGGCCCGTCTCTCTGGGAAGAAAGTTGTCCTCTTTTGCACAACATGACTGCAACTCTTTCAAGAGCAGAGTTTCAATTGCTTGAAGATCCCTCATCCTGAAAATTTCAGCAGTGCTGCATTAAAATACGGAAAATCCACAACTGCTCCAGAAGCTGTGGAGTCGAGCTGTGATCTAAACAACAAACACTGTGTGTCACGTATCACTGAAAGACGACGCCCCCCACCCCACAAAATCGCACGTATAGCACGACGCTAAACCTGGTCTTTCTATTAGAATTCTCCGGTCCACCTTAAACGTGACAAAGCTGGACCATGGACTAGAAAAAGTTTAGAAAAACAGTTTTATAAATCCAAAATGTATCCGTTTATATTGTGGCAATTCCTTGTTATTATACTAGCATTAATATGTCCTATTTCCATTACTGCTAGTTGCTTGATAAATCTGTGGAAAACAACACTCAAGAAATTACACGGCACATTAAAGAGTACGATAATCCTGAAAATAAAGATTTGTTAAATAGCAGCTTATGGTTATAACCATCGGAACTTTCTGTTAATTTCTTATGGTTCTATCTGCCCAGTATTAAAAGGTTCGCAATAGACCAATACTCAAATATGTCAGGACCCATCACACAGCATCGAAAAGATGGATATTATAAAATTAACTATCGACAAAGCTACTTCTATCCGTTCCCTAATAGATTATGTGTTTAATATCTGATACGAAAAAATGTAAAAATGAAAATCATATGAACTTTTAGAAAATAACAAAGAGTTGTTTGTTCCATTTACGATGGATAGAAAATGGCTCAGTCGCGATGCCATTTTTAAGGTGGACCGGATAATTCCAAACAGAAACTGAATAGAAAATCTCAGAAAAACAGAAATATTGATGTTATTTCATCATTGCTCTATTATTAAAATGCTAAACTGCATGAACATGCATTGAGGAAAAATAATAAATCAAAGTTAATGTTGACATATGCAGTTTGGAGAGATGTAAATGTACTGAAACGTCTGTTTACAGAAACTAGGTCACACAATCAGTATAAAAGAGAGAATATTCAGAGAGAGGTTTTATTAACAGACTTGACGTTGGTGTTGACCTTCTAATCTCCTGAAACATGAAGTTTCCAAAATCTGCAAAAACCAAAAAGCTGAAGACGTCGCGAACACAGACAACATTAACGCTATAGCTTACATAGCTTGCTAGCGGGGAAAAAAGCAAAACCCTGTCTTACCTTGCCCTTAAGTGGTCGACGTGCAGGGTAATAGCGGTGCTGTAGCTTAAGTAGACTTCTCAGAGCTTCATCTTTTCATTTTGATCATGCATATGCACGGTAACTGTTAAAAACATGAACGTTATCCCTGCTGAAAAGACAGAGTCCGCCCTAAATCAACAAACACTGAACTGCTCGCGAACAACAACCCCCATAATGCATCGCTGGGAACGCCTAATCCAGCGTGGTTGCGTCACTAACTGTTGAAAAACAGCGGATGTTCGGGAGCTGTTCCAAAGTGTCGGTGCTAATGTTAAATATCCACCTATTTAATGTCATTGGACCGAGTAATGTTACTTACATGACTAAAATAATCGGTTTATAGTGTCCACGAATGTCGTTCTAATTGTAATTGGTTTAATTACAGGATAATGATAACTAGCATTTAGCTCGAATTGGCTAACTACTGATGCTGTTTCCATGGTGATGGACCTACGTTTAACGACAAGTTGCTGTCTTTTGCTAACTTCCATTTTGGAGAGTGGTCATTTTTATACAACAGAGCAAGATATATAAAGGTATATAAATGGGTTTGGTATTAATGTGAAGAGATATGTCCTTGGGGTTTCAGTCCTGCGGGCACCAGAGTTTGGGGCTTTCCCCTAAAAATGGCGCTGATATTTTACATTTTGAATCTCCACCGAGCTCAAACCTAAGACAAGCAACAGCAGTACGGATAAATGGTAAGCTAACATACATTTGGCGTTATGCAAGCACATCTGCCCATCAACCTGTTTTGTCTACACGTAAACAATACGTCGGACTTTATCTGCTTAATCTTTATAGAAACTAAAGACATCTCTCCTCGGCTGAGATTCAGCAGCCTGACACTGGCTGAACTCAGGTAACGTCACTGATCCATAGTTATTTCTTTCTTGCAGTAGTATTTAACAATTGCTAAAATGTTCCAGCGTCTCAAAGCAAAGTTTCCATGCTGCACAATAACAGGGTCCAAGGACCTGAGAGACAATCCACATTAATTGGAAAATCGGAAGTATATTGGAAGATTGGAAGTAATCGTATAATTAGGCAAGACAACAAGGTTCTTAAAATATAAGGAAAACTAACCAATGCATGGAATTTAAAATTGGTGTAGTAAATGTTTTGTCTTCTGGTCTTCTGGCAGTACAGTGGCAGCAGAGTTCTGAATCAATTGTAGCTGATTTATAACTTTTTTCAGGACTAGATAGAAGAACAATGCGGAACACCTGGTCTACTGGATGTAAAATTGTGTATTAGTCTCTGTTTCAATCACAGAGCTGCACTTTGCCTATATTTTTAAGCTTTTAAAAATTAGATTTAGTCACAAATCCCATAGGAGCCCTAAAGTTTATTTCTAAGTCAATAAATGTCCATGTCAAAATATCACATTGGTGTCTCAAGTGTAATTATTTAATAGTGAGGAGCTGGACAGACGCACCAAGGAAACCCAAAGACTGCAAGAAGAAGTAGAAAATGCAACTAGAGAAGCCTTGGAGAAGTTTGGCTGCACATTTGGCATCAGTAGCTCAGATGGACAAAGCTACCACAAGCAAAGGGTTAACCTTCGTGAGTACAAGTATCATCAGTCAACATTTTGTTTTTGCCAGAGAGAGAACAAATAATGTCTTAAGATGATACTTTTATTTTATTTTTTACAATATGATACAATCCCTAAAATTGTTAAAGCTGAAAGTTTATGTTGGTTATGCACATGAATTCAAAAAAGGTAGAAACTTGGGGGGAAGACTAACTGGGGACTGGGCTAGACATACTGTACAGATCTGTCTGAGAAACGACTTTGTAAAGGAACTATTTTTAAAGATATGAATATAAGCAAAACACTATACAACTTTAACAAATCTGCAGTGTATATTTTAAACTTCTTTTGTTCTTTTGGCAGGTGAAATACCAGATGATTTCACAGTATTTTCAACTCACCAGCAGGCATTAACTCAGCCTTGTGTCCAAGACAGTTTAAACCAATTGGTGGTTCAAAGTGATATCAACTGTGCTGGAAAGGAGGTGTTGGATAATACAATGGATGATTGTGTTCAACAGTTTTCTGACTTGCAGCTCAGCAAGGTTCACAATTGAATTTCAGAAATAACTCTTACAGCTTTGATGGTGTCTGAATGACTGTATTGGTATTGCTTTCTTGATGTAATGTAAAATTCTTTAACCCTCTTAAACATAGATACATGATCAATCTGAACAACAGACATTCAGCTTGGACAGAGCAATTTTGAATCTCCAGACTAAGTTGCATAAAGTTGAAATGGAGAAGGACGTCCAGTCTGACCTCAGGTGAACACACTGAAAAGATTTTACTTGTGTAAAGAAAGTGTTTACCACTTATCACTTTGACCCACAGATCTTTTTATTTACAGATTGAAAGATTCAAGGAAACACGCTGATCAAATGGAAAAGATGCTGAGCATGTTGGAAGAGCTACAAAAGATCAAAAGGGCTGCGGATGAAAAACGGTAAGAGATGGAGAATGAGACGTCGACACTTAACAGGAAAGTAGAGACATTTAACCAGGTTATAAAGGAAATGTACTCTTTACTTTTACCTCGTGGAAACAACACTACCACCAGTCCAAACATTGACAGAGGTTCAATACAACTATCTCCAGCTGCTACGATAACTGAAGAGTTTAGGAAAGAAACAGACCAACTACAGGGGAGAGTTTTTTCGGTAAGCACTATACCTCCCTTACAGTTGATTTTCAGTATACTTATGACTTAGACCTTTTTGCTTTTGTATTATTTACAGAAGTCAGTAGAACATCTGCGAAGTGAAGAACGCAATGGAATAAATGAGCAAAAAAGGTAATGTAAAGCTGCAGCAGTTATTCTGTTATCTGTTAATTTTTTTTTAATTTAAAGACATCATCCTTTTCATCTATTATCTGTAACCACTTATCCTGTTCAGGGTCACAGCGGGGATGGAGCCAGTCGCAGCTGTCATTAGGCAAGAGGCAGTGTACACCCTTGACACATCGCCAGTCTATCTCAGGGCCAACACAGAGAGACACACACAAACAGCCATTCACACTCACACTAACTCCTGTGTGCAGTTTAGAGTCATGACTTAACCTATCATGTGTGTCTTTGGACAGTGGGAGACCACATGTGCAAGCATGGGGCAACATGCAAACTCTGGACAAAAAGGCCGCAGCTGGACAGGAATTTGAACTAGAGACCCTCTAGCTGTGAGGCAGCAATGCTAACCACTCCTCCACCCTGCTGCCTGACATAATTATAGTGTAATTTTAATATACATTTTCTACACTAAACAATTTTTCCAGTTCATTGACAAAATAATTGTCTGATGAACTAATAATAAACTGTTTGGCTAAAATTAAAAAAATCATGAAATTAGTTCTAGTAACACATTTAATACTATAATTCGACGCTTAAATACCGTATCTGCATATTTTATGTAATACCTGCATCAAGTAGTACAGTTTTTCTATTCATTGTTGTTCATCTTTGGTTGAAAATATCAATTTGCCAGCAACACATTTTTGCTGATTATTGCACGACTTTAGTATTAGACCAACTCCTTTTGGCTTGTGGCCTTTTTTAGGATCTGTTAGAAGTACATGATGACAGGATTTACTTCTTTCCACACTGATCTCTCACAGAATGGACGACCTAATTGCAAGTCTAGGCCAGGAGGTGGAGCTGTTGACAGACAGACTGAGCTCATCAAAAAACAACAGTGTCAGTTTAAAGATTAAACTAGATCTGCTACAGTAAGTGCTATTTCTCAATTATGCTATGCCTTTTGTTTTTCTGATACAATTTGAAATTTTACACTAGTTATTTAAATTATTATAGTTGGATAACTGAATTACTGAAAGTGTGTTTATATGCCCAGGAAACTTGCAGAGGGACAGACATCACTCTACCAGTGTGAGGTCAGGGACCTTGAGTCAGCCGTCTCCAGCCATAAAGATAAGGCAAGGAAGAATGTACAATAATGTTACAAGCAATATTGTAAACTATAAGACCCTGAGGCTGCTGAACATTAATACTAACTTATGAAATTTACTAGATTTCTAGATAATTGAGACCAAAGTGACCTAAAGATAAGACAAACACAACATCCACCATGTGACCTTAACAGGATTGTGCTGGTTTGAAGAAAGGCAAGGCTGAAAGTGCTCTTGGTTGTGTTTGAAAATGCTCTAAATGTCTTGTAACATTGTGAAAGATTGCACTGTACCTAATGTCAGGTTAAACTGATTGTTGGACAAGGATTTTTTTAAAAATGAGAACATTGCGATTTAGAGACCAATAAAGCTTGGCTATTCTTCCTTAATTGAGTAGCCTAAACTCATGTGACTTCCTAATAGTGACTTAGGAAGTCACATGGTATGTGTCTTCCTGCTCAAAGTTTTGTTGGTACATTTTACGAAGTCCTAAGTGTAATCTTCAAGTCTTTCAAATAATGCCTCTAGTCTGCTCTACAAATGGTCTGGTCTGGTCTACAAATAGACAAAAGCAGAAAAGTTGCCTTTTTTTATATTTTAGAGGTTTTTAAGCTAAACCTTCATAGATTAGCGCAGCCTAGATAGCGAAAACACTGTAAAATTGCCATTGTCTTGCTTTTGAAAATAAAAGGTTTCACAAAACATTAAAAGGGGATTTCAAATTACATTAGGGCTTTGTATGATGTCTAACATTGTTTTACTAATATAATGGAATTCAAAAAAATTAGAATCAGACACTTAGTATTGTGCAGTAAATTTGTAACTTCCTATTTAATTGGAACATGCAAAGTGGAATTAATTGTTTATCTGCAGTTTATCCAGAGCATTGTGGGAATAAAACAGTTAATGAGAATGAGTAACTTTTTGTGCTTACTGTGTGATATAAATAAAGAAATGACAGACTCTTTTTATACTAGATTGAAAATTTAACATTTTTATGTGGCTTATGAATGTGATCCACTGCAGATTTGTTTTCTGGAGCAGCAGCTCATTCAGGCGCAGTCTCAACTGATGGAAGTCCAAAGAGAGAAAGAACAAACTTTACAACAAGCTGAGGTGCTTCAGTCCCAGCTTGGCCAGCTTAAGGTACTGCAAAAGATCATGAATGTGGAACAAAACCTTGAATCTTTCCCCTGTAATCACTGATATGTGATAAATGTTTACAGTGAATACGCTGAAATGGAAACATTATTACAAGATGTAATTCAAAGGATGCCTACATTCTTGGTAGCCTTATTAGGACAAAACCCGAATATGCTCTGAAGGTATGTAATTTGCTGGTACAACAGGTTCCTATGCTGGTTGCCGGCTCAGATGGACTCTTGAGTTTGTGAAAGGCATTTACACACAGAGAGAGAGAGAGTAGACAAACCACAGCTGCTGATGGGGTGATTGGTTCAGAAATAGTAATATTGTTGCAGAGCATCTTTGGTCCACCAAGCCAACAATAAAACACTTGTTGTTGAGATCATATTTTAATAGTCAGTTTACTGTGCTTCCTGCTTTATCCTCTAGAAGTGTGCTGAGCAGCAGCACTTTGAGCTGCAGGTGGAGATGAAAGCCCTGAGAGGATCACTGGAGGCATCAAGGGAACAGCTTTGCCAAGCCGGGGAGAAGAATACCTGCTTACAGGCCCTGCTGGAGCAAAGGGTACAGGAATGGAGGAAATCTCAGCAACTCCTTCAGGAGAAAGAAGAGGAACTCCAACTCAGACAGGAAGAAAACCACCAGGTGAGCATAACATTGTGTGTGTGGGGGTGAGATACTCTTTAAATGCCAGGTTTTTAAATCATAACATTAAGCTGAAATTATTGTTCCAGCACCTTTCTAGTTTGGAAAAGGCTCAGAGCAAGTATCAGACCCTGCATGAAGAAGGAGAGACCCTGAGGCTTCAGCTGGAAGACAGAGAGAAGAGGCTAAATATTCTGAGACTGCAAATACATGGCACTATCCAGACGGTAGAGCAGCACAGTCACACCATCGACAACCTACACCAAGATAACAGCCTCCTCAGCAACCAGCTAAATCAACACAAGCTAGAGATCCAGCAGCTCAGGGTCAGGGCCATGACAGAAATCTTTATTGAAATGTGATTAGATCATTGAAGTAAATGCCCTACCTATTTCCCTTACAACCCTTCTTACCAACTTTTATATTCTGTTTTCATCATCACTAACCTCCATCTTTTCTTCTCCTTGTGCCATATTCTGATCAGGGTGAGTTAGAAAAGCATAAATCAGACCTGGCTGCTGCGGAGCATGAGAAGCGGCAGCTACAGGCCTCCGTGGTTGAGCTAAGGCAACAAGTCCAGGAGGAGACTCTGGAGAAACAAAAGCTCATCACCCAGCTGGAGGTCCAGTTCATGAAGTTAAACACCTTAACAAGTGAGTTGACATCATCATCATTATACATGATACCAGTGTCCATCATATACACCAGACTATGGTTCTGAAAACAAACCAGGCCTTTTTTTTTTATTTTTCCCTTCACTGTTGCTGCTCTAACCCACTGGGAGCACCTTGAGGTTCAGTGTCTGGGGAAGTGCTGGGTTTTTTTTTAACAGCTGCTAATTAAAAAATAATTAGATATTGTGTGCTTATTAATTATGACATCCTACAGTATTCATTTTGGCTTTTACAATATTTATGAAGTCAAGCAACCATCATGACCTGTTGGACTTTTTACCTGTAAACACTGCACAGCACTATTAATCACACCAGCTTCTTCATTCACCAGGAATTATAATTCCCCACAGTATTATGTTTCTAGTAAGAGACCACCTCTCTTGTTTTTTTGCCAAATCAAATGGCCTTCTTGTCCTGCTGTGTTAGAAAAACAAAGAACACAATGTTTGGTATGTTTTCACTGTCAGCCAAGCCCTTCCATTGTTAAGTGTGTGCTTCTGCGTTAAAGTGTGTATCTCTCTGTCTGTGAATCTAATGCATGTATTTGTGTGGGCATGATTTCAGAGGAGCACAAGGAGCTGCAACAGATGCACAGCTGTAGGAAAGAGGAGCAACAGGGTGTGTTGCTGGAGCTTCAGAGTCAGCTAAGGGACACCCATGATGAGCTGGACCAGGTCAGGAGCAACCTGAGGACCCTGGAAGGAGCTGAAGGACACGGTTAGATCTATGCCATTATTTAAACTATTTAAGACTTGAAACCTCAAGTGCAAAGATGGGTCAGAAATTCCTCTGATTTAAATTCAATCTGTGATCAAATGGGTCAGATAAGTGATTTAGTTTTTTATTTTGGTTCTTAATAAAGGTTTGGAATGCAAACGCTTACACAATAAATTGATTAATGTAGTTCAATAAAATAGCAAAAATTATACTGCAGCATTCCAGTCGGAGATAACATCTGACATGTGTAATCATGAACAAATAGATGTACAAAGCCTGTCTTAAGCTGGGGACACACCTAAGACTAGCCAAGCCATTCAATGCAGAGTTCAGGCTTAAACCAGCTGTCTTAAGATTTCTAGCCTTTGGCGGTCTGGGAGGGGCTCAGACCTAATAACTGAGTAAATTGTTGGCATAACACTCAATGAATGGTCTATAATGAGTCAAAGTTCTAAAGACAGACAAAACTGCAAATCCTTACATGTTCTCATGCAAAAACAAAGATGGTGCCAATGGAGAACTTACTGTTTAACAACACCACAGTTGGGTTTGCGGGTAAAAGATGAAAAAAGCAATGAGATCCTTGATGGAAATATCTTGTGTACATCATACTCTTTCTGTCCTCTTTCTATGTGTCTCTGTTTCTCCACCGAAGCCCTCCAAGTAGCCATGGACATGCAAACTGAGATCACTGTCAAAAGAGAGCAGGTGGACTCTTTGCAGGGCAAAACCCAACATCTAAAGGAGGCTATGGAAAAACTTCACCAGGTGGAAAAAACATAAATACAGTGTTTGTATAGATTATTCACTTGGTGTCCTCCAGTCAAGTTAAAATTGACACAAATTTACACATTTATCTCTTAACTAGAAAAAAAAAATGAAACCATGATCGTTCAAACAGCAACTTCATTTGACATAGTTTAGGTGCTTTTGAAGCAGAGTAGCTATTTAAAAAAAAAAACAAAAAAAAAGTCTTCATTAGGCTTCATTTGTTTTTTGTTCTCTCTGTCTAGGAGAAGCTCTACCAGAATCTGGAGAACCAGCGTCATCTCCAAGAGCTTATGTTCATTAGGGAGGAGAAGAGACTACTTGCCCTTGAGCTTGAGGCCTTTCGCACCAAGGACCAACAGTTAAGGGAGCGGATAAGTGACCTGGAGGCAATCCTTCACAAGGTGAAATGTTTTACTTTTTATACTTTTTTTTCCTGAGAAATATTTTAAGTATTTTAAGTATTGGTGTTGCATTTCTCCAAGCTGTTTTCTGCCTCTGGAGGAAAGCAGAGTAATAAAAAGAAACTTATGGTGTCTGTTTTTTTTCTTATTAGCTAGCTATTGTTTCATGTTCTCTTTATCTTACCGAAGATGTCAGGGAGCTTTGCAAACTGTCAAGATTTCATCCAGCAGCAGGAGCAGGAGTTTTTTCGTCTGAAACTCCAACATGCACTGGACTTGAAGGTAGACTTAATCTAGTAATGTCATAACCTGGCCTCGACTCAAATTTAAAGGGAACTGAGCAACCTTCAACCAATATTGAGGTATTACAAATTTTACTGTTATTTTGTAGGAGCTCCGAGGTAAAAATTTGCACGCAGCTGCCAAGGAACCTCTACCTGTCCTGAACTCATCTGCAGGCACTGATCCTTTCCCCCAGCACGTGTCCAACACTCAGACCAAGGTGCATTCAGTAACTCTCTGCATCTCGCGTATCTCCTACAGTTCCAATCCATCAACTACATGTGTTTATCACTGTTTATTTGGCTGTTGAGACACAAGCTCAGCAGATCTGCTTGACCTTTAATTCCAAAACACACACACACACACACACACACACACACACACACACACACACAGCATTACACTCCTGTGGCAAAATGAGAAACCAGAATATAAATCATTTTAACACAGCAGTGAATTACTATTTAGTGTTTAGTCTCATTGTGTTACACAATGACACAATGAGACACACATTTTTGTGAGTTTTTTTTTTTTTTTTACTGACTTAGCATGATAAAATATCTTTTTAGATCTTGTCTCTTGCTATTTGATTATTCCTTCTCATCGCTGAATTCTTTGTTCTACTGCATGCCAATTGAATAAGACACCACAGACCTAAATTGACATTGTCTTTCCTTCTTCTCGCCTTTGGCTGCTGAAGTCAAAGAGGCAGCAGGAGAATCCCACCCAGGATCTTAGGTCTCTGGTCAAAGAGCTGCGAGGAGCGATTTCAGAGAACCACAGACCACACACCGACAACAGCGTCACTGACAACAGGGCCAACAGGAGGAGGTCTGCACCGGGGAGAGTGCACAGCACAGCATAGTACGTTTGTCTGTTTCCATACACTGAAAGGATTAGCTTCTTTCTTAGGCCAGCTCAGGTCATATCTGAAAATCATGTGATTCTACTAAGTAGAGTGAAAGTCATGGAGGAGCTGAGGGTCCATACATGAGTGGTTACACTGACCTCACTGAGCTTCACTGCTTGTAAATGGTCTGCAATTATCAGTCCCTTGAGGAATTCACAATGTTACATTTGCAACAATAATCCACCCAATCCCGTCATTTCTTTGCGACCTTGAAATTTAAAACATCATAAAAACATTGCTTGATGCATCACAGTTTTTCAGAAAATCTGTCATGAAATCAGACATTTTAGTGCTGCAACAATCAAGAAAAGGCCTGAAATCCTGAAAAGGCTGACTTGGTACTCAAAGCGATTTACTTTTGGCTTTTCACACATACACTCACATGCCAACAGTAGCCAAACTCCCAGTTGGTGAGTTTAACCCACTGGGGTCAACTTGAGGGTCAGTATCTGGGGATGAGCTGGGGATTGAACAAGCAATCCTGGGCGTAGTGATTGACTGCTTTGTTTCCTGAGCCACATCTAATTTCTTTTTAGAGAATATAATGGGTTCTTGTCTCACTGTATATTTTAATGGTCCCACCTGCAATCACAGTGCCAAAGAAGCAAAAGCTGACTCATTTGAATGCTTTAAGCATGACTTGAGGGTCACACCATCTATGCATGTGACCTTTTGCCCCTCATGCAACATGCAAGATGCTGCAAATTGCTTTCGGCCATGTCTGGTGATGTAATGAGTTGTTTGTTGTTTGTTTGTGCATTCCCTGTGTACAGTGAGCCACATTTGCTAATGACAGCTGAGCCGAACGGGAAAATAATCGGCAACAAATACTTTGGCGAAAGTGAGTTTTCCTCACCACTTTGTCATTTTCATTCAATCAATTTTTCCCAAATGTGTTTCTGTTTCTTTTTAAAAGTTTTGATAAAGCACTGAAACTATTCCTTAATTCAAGCTTTTCAAATATTAATAAATGCTGCTTTTGTCTGTCATTAAAAATAGACATTGGTGGGCAGACCACCCAAGCAATTTCAGTTCAAATTGGACAAATATAGTAAAAATAGTAAAAATAATAATGTCTTGGAATCTTACATGAAGCAGCAACACATTCTTCATTTTTAGCAAATACCATTATTTAATTTGTTGTAACACAGACACTGCCTTTTCTAGTCACATCCTCCCCGCAGCTCTTCTCACTTGGCCGCAGGTCACCTGTCCACTGTCTCCTGACGTCTGACCCAAACAGCTAACACTGGCTCCTTGTATCAGTAAGTTAATATTGTATACCATTTATACAGTTGAACGTGTCCCCATGAACACTTTGCAATAGATTGTTTTATCATACTTTAGTAAACCACTTAGTGTGGTTAAACTATAAAATAAAATCCCATACATTAACCATGTGCAGTAATGAGTAATGTTAATTGGTGATAAGTAGTGAGTTCCATTTGCATTAGGGCTGAGATGACCGTTCAAGACTGTATGAACTTGAAAGAAAAGCTGAATGGTACCCACACAACAGTCAAATACCTTATAGTTGATGGTAACATATAACTGGTCATACAGACATTGTTTCAGATCAATTATTTAAAATAACTCGAGGACTTCAACAAATGCCACAAAACACAAGTCTTGAGCTCTTGAAAGAATGTTATCAAATGAATCAATAAAATCAAATCAAATGAATTTATTTATTTATTTATTTTAAGCATTAGCTGTGTTACTCTTCAGCAGCTCACAAAAGTTGTGTAAAAGCTATTAATCATAATCTACATAGTAATCTCAGACTCCAGAATTAATTTAAACACTTTACATTTTTTGTTTTGCAGCTCATTTCACAAATGGTTTACCCGATGAAATTTGATGTCTCAACGATGTTTTATAAAAATCTTCAATTAGGTGTATTTCATAATTTATTACTTAAATAAAGTGCTTGTTTAATAAAGTGTTTCATTCATTATTTTGTGTCAGTTTTAATGAGTCTTAACACACACTTGCATATATTTAGTATTATTTCTCATATAATGTATCCAAACATACTTAGGAAGTAAAGCTACGTTTAATCTGATGTAGTAAAACTAGAAAAACAAATAGAGTAGGTACAACATAGAAAAAGAGTCAACAGTTCACACTAAATGTAAAATCTTCCTAACCCGCTCCCTTGGCTAGTTATTTAAATTCCAGCTTCTTGAAAATGTAGATTACAGGCTCCAATGGCTACTAATCTTTGTTTATGGCTGATATTGAATTCTTTATCTGACAAACTTTTGGCGTCCTCCAGTTGAATGAAGAAGGTTGGACTTGAAGGGTCTCAAAAGCCACTGTCACAATGTCTATGTGGCAAGTTTAGCAACACTAATCTCTTTATTCTGCAAGAGTAAAACACAAGATAAATACAGTCACATCATGATTATGTTGATTCTTGCCTGAGGCTGAATAATTAATAACATTTATCTTTTGAGTTTGTTTAATGTTACAGATTCTTACCGGAGAGGCAAACCATTTAGTGAAAAGTTTGGCAGCTAGCTTCATGTCCTCATTGGTACTTGGTTGATTCACATTGACCATCTGTCCTTTCCTAGTACCAATTCCATTTATCTGTAGTATATAATGGTTTCTAGGACTTTGGGCATCGGGGCTGCTGTAAAATCATTACGAAATATTTTATAGTGAGGTGTTTATGATTAAATTAGGGAAGATTATATTGCTACCAGTGTACTTGCATTTTATTAGAAGATGTGCCTTGTTTTGCTTTGTCTACTTCTTCCTTACTTGACTTTATACACATTTCCTCTTCTTTCTCCTTTGCATTGTCTCCTGAAGGAAGTGCAGAGACGCTATTAACGCAAATGTCTGGATCCAAAATGGATACCACCTTATCAAATAACTGTTGAGAAAAAGATCAAGTAAATATGTTTTAAAGGATACGTGTAGTCAGTTTTATTCGGGCCTTATTATTTAATTTGCCTCTTAACTTGTAATGTGGTGCTCATTGTTCACCTACCTCTGGAGTGATGTGATCCTTATAGTGTGGGTACATAGCTAGAGGATGCTGTTTGAGTTTTTCTTCCATAGCGGTCACGTATTCTCTGCGAATCTGCTTTTGGATCATGCCCTTTGAGAAGCAAGCATGCTCTTTTGAGATGCACGTTCTAAGCTTTTGACTGGCCTTTTGTTTTGGATTGTTGTTGAAGATAACTGGTGAAGGACCTCTCTGGACCCAGGATAACACTGACGAGCTATCACTGAAGTCCTCAGTGCTCATGTTTACAAAATGCCAACAACTGCTGGCCAAGGAAATCTTGCTGGTTGGCTCTTTGAGATACTTGGTCTGCAACCTCTCCTTGTACCTGTACATTAATAAAAAATAAAAAAAAACTTATGCTTTATGAGACAACAGCTTAGACTCCGTATTCTATATAAATTATATTCTCACTTTGGGAATATTGTGCAAAAAACAAAAATTGTAACAATCTCACTTATAGTTGCACCTCAGCACTAAAAATTGGCTCATTTTTTAGACTTATACACTGTGTTTCCCTAGATATAATATGTTTCAATTATTAAAGTTTGTCAAAAGTTACAAATGTAACGTAAAAGCCGCAAACGATGAGTAACTTTTTTTTTTGTCTTTTTACTTTGTCGTTCAGTACAGATCCCTTAAGGAGCTAGCAGCGGTTAGCAGGCAAAATAGACACCATTGTAAGAATATACAGAAGAAAGACAATGTCACTCACCAAGGGAAAATGGGCTGCGTGGTTTTTGCCCCCATGTTATTTATCAATCCGTTTAGCGAAGGAAACGTAACAATAAACAAACTAGTCCTCGACAGGTCCCATGAGGTTTGTTGCTTGGTAACCATGGTAAACGGGGGTGGGGTGGGGTGATGTGACGTAACAGTGGATGGGCGTTACCACGAGAATACGTAAGTCAGTCGTTTGAAGTTGAATAAGCGACTGGAAACATTATCTTTACCAAAGGAAAGTAACTTCAAAAATAGACAGAGACATGGTGGCAGCTGTTTTGTTGCATGCTTCAACAGGAGCACGCACATGAAACAATAAATACAGGTGATGGTCGTTTTAAAATAGAATTAAAAGCGCGAAATGAAAAACTTCCTCTTCCTTTGTTTGAATAGCTTTTATTCTTATGTGCCAAGTTTTATTACGAAACGCCTGGACTGGGATATAGATACATTTGAACTTTTAACTCATCCCAACCAGGGTACACTCCACCAAAGAGCTCAAGTGTTGGTCAGGGTTCCCTGAGAGCTGCCATTAAGATTGCGATAGACGTTTCTGTCAATATGATGAGCAAAGAGATGACTGTAGTTATAAATGATACTGAAAAAAGCAAAAAACATGTCGGAGAAATGCAACTTGTTAGTTTGCCAAGGGTTGAGCACGTTCATTAAAAACGGGAAAACAAGAAGGAAAAAAATGACTTATGACAAACCAGCAAGTGGTCTGATCTTCAGGATGTAGGTGTTGCTCATGCTTCCATGTCAACCGTCAAAAGAACACAACCACTGATGATTCACTGAACAATGAAACCCCTGATAAATTTCAAAAGTAGAAATGCAAATTTGCCCATCACATAGGCATAAAAATGGCTGAGAAAATCAGCCTCTTTTAAACTATTAGAAAGAAGAACAGCTTATGACCAAAAGTCGCAGTTGTCAAATAGGGTAGTTGTGGCTGTGTGGCCGCCCAGAAGTCGCAAAGCATCTGCTGATAAATATGAGTCAAAGGCTTCAAGAGGTCATTGTCAGCAAAAGATATTTCACAAAATGTTAAACAAGATGGTGTCGTTTGACAGCACTGTGGTGGATTAGTTGGCGCTGCCCAACTCATAGCTGGAAAGCACCTGGTTTGAATCCCTTGCTGTCTGTGGCCTCTGTTTTCCCTGTGCTTACATAAGTTGCCTCTGGGAACTTCCCCCACAGTCCAAAGACATACATGTTAGCTTAATTAGTGACTCTAAATAGCCCGTAGGTGTCAATGTGAGCGTCAGTGGCTGTCTGTGTTGGCCCTGAGACAGACTGGAGAGGTATCCCAGGTGTACAACCACGACCCTGAACAGGATAAGTGGTTACGGATGATGGATGGATGGATGGATTTTGTTTGACTGTATGTGTACAATAATGAACTATGTAGTTTTTAAGCTGTAAACCTTGGGCACTGTGCATTCAAATGAATACATTTCACTTACAAATCATACTGCATTAATGTAAACCTACTCCAAGCCTTGGCATTATTTCATAAACTGAATATGTTTAGGAACACAGTCTGTAGAACATAACATGTGTACCTGTCCAGATATTTATAGCTTGCACAGTATGATCAGCTTTTAAAGTCCAAAACTAACCTTCTTCTGTTTGGGTTTTTTTTTGTGGTCTCATTTCAATACCTGTTCAAAGGATCCAAAATGACACTAAAAAATCAAAGGTCAGAAAAAATACTGATAACAGATTTTGTGTTTGTTATGTCTCTCAATAATCTTATCACAACTTAGCCCTTTAGAAAGGCCTGAACTCAAGGTGGGACTAAACTGGACTAAACTGACCGACTCAATAATGTATTGGCAACTACCTTCGCCATGAGCAGCTATGACAGTAAATCATACATAATATTATCTTCTGACACTTTAAGGACACAAGTATTTGTTCCACTGGCAAAGTGTATTATTTTATGTTAATGTTATGCTGAACATGCATTAGCTTTGTGTGCAGTATAGACATTGGTCCACATTTGGCTGTGTAGCATAAACTGTTGATACTTGTTTAGTTATGGGTCCATTTTTAGACTGTATTTGCAGCTTTTGTTTTGTTTGAGTTACAGTTGCTATAGTATAATAATACAGTCGGAAAAAAAGGACCCACACACTCAACTCTGAATTTTCCTGTGTGACACCTACTGTGCAATTGTCTTGTTAGATGATTTTGTAGATACAATTATTTGGTCTGTGCAGGAGCCCAGGCAAACCATCAGCTGCAACCACTGCTAATAAAGATCTTTAATTGCTTTATTATCCAACCTAAACATTAGTAAGTTTCAGCAGTTCAGCATGTATTTTAAGTCCTTTGCTTCAGTTGAAGTGAAACAACAATGCGAGCATATTATGAAAACAAACAAAAGTCTTGCCTTCAAAATCTAGCCAAATTTATAAATATTATGAATGATATGAACTTAACCAATAAGAAGCACTTTACATTATTAAAAACATCATATATTGTCTGATGATCATATGTTTTTATGTAACATATTCATCTGAAGACAAAGTAGAAACTGTAGCTGTTGACACTGCAGGCAGGTGGTTTCATGTACAATAAAAAGTACCCTAAATTTGTAGTTACCATTTGCAGTACTTGACTAATTGTTATATTCCGCCACAGCTTATTGTTACATTAATTATCAATGCTAGACTTTCTACTTCTGCAAATCTCTCTCTTGCCAGAACTGTCAACTTCCCTCTTAATTAGTACTTCCTTAAGTTTAATGTTACTATGATAAAATTCATAACAACATCTGGTACATAGAATTGTAGTATCTGTTACTGGCTCTGTTTAATTACATGTTAGTCCCTTCAGAGTTGGTAAATTAACAAATTAGCCTGAGAGTCCCAGGACTCTCCCGCTGCTCAAACACCAGGAAAAACGCATAAGGGACTCAGAGAATATTTTTTCCTGTCCTCCTCATGCCTATTTATGGCCACAAATTAACTTAGTAAACAACTTCATTGGAAACAGTAAACTGTCTGATATAGTTTTTTTTTGTTTGCCAGTGACAACCCTAAAAGAGTGACGTTTGAATACACCAGCATAGACAGCTTCAGTTTGTAATACTCACTACTGAAGTGGTTGAAGAAGCGGTTAACACACTGGAAATAAAACTAATGTCTCTTGTCTATACTGTTTTTTACTGGTTCCCTTTGTATGCATTTACATAACTGTAGAGACCCATCAGAAGCACCAGGTGCTACAGTCTCCTATAGTATGGCTAGAATGGCTATCCTATTAGAATGGTTGTCAGTGGTTTGACTTCCTGTTTCTCTGGGCTACATGTCAAAGTCTTCTTGGGCAAAACACTGCCCCCCCCCCCACTCAGCCTTGGTGAGTGCTCCTTACCCATAAGTTGCTTTGGATAAAAGTGTCTGCTGAATTGTATAGGAAAACACTTAAAACATAAAGCTTCTGAAGGTTGTTAAAGTTTTATCTGCACGAATGCAGCTGAAATTTCTTTCCTTAAGTGGAAACAAAGAAAAGATCCGTCCATCCAACCATTGTATGTATCCCCTTATCCTGTTTAGGATTGCAGAGGGCTGGAGCATATCCCAGCTGTCACAGGATGAGAGATGGGGTACACTCTGGAAAGGTCACCAGTCTATCTCAGGGTCAACACAGAGATAACGGAGATTATGCAAGCAACCACAGGAAGAACATGCAAAATCCACGCAGAAAAGCCACAGATGGCCGGGGATGCGAACCTGCAACCTTTTAGCTGTGAGGTGGCAGAGTTAACCACCACCGTACTGCCCACAAAGAAAAGATGACACAAAATATAATTAAGAGTGTAAACATTTTAACTCTGCTTGACAGGGCATTTTTCTGTAAAGTTTGTTTGACTCTGGGGTTGACTTCTTATTTTCAATTATGGAGGTGTTCCGGTTTGACGGTGTTAATGATAAAAACACAAGAAATGAAACAGTAACACAGTCTATTAATATATAAAGTGATCTTCTAAGAACTTTGTTCTTATGCTTATTGGAAAATAATCGGCTAATTTAAAAGTAGAGAAAATGATGACTTTATTGTCTTTTTGAATTGGTCACGAAACGTTGATTAAAACCACTGAATGCTCAGTTTAAAAATAAAAAGTAAATGCCCGCAGCCTCCAGTAGGGTCTATGTAGACAGAGAATGGATCTGTTTATCACTCCAGTCATCCTGAGCTTCTTCTTCTTGCCTATAGATTCCTCGTGCTGTCACAGGGCTTGATGCAGCAGCAGCAGCAACAGCAACAACACACATCTATGAATGGATAATGTAGCGTGATGCTACATCAGTATGGCAACATTTCTTTGGAGACACTTCATGTGACTGTGTTTTAGCAGCTTTCTCCTGTTGGCTGTGTTGCCTGTGTCATACGGTGATCTGCAAAGGTCGGATGTCGAATTTGGAATTTTTCCTTCTCTCTTCTTTGCTGACAACCCTATTTTCTGTTTTTTCAGAAGTTCAGCACGCGTAAAAACTAGTGCATGAAGTGACATTTTTTACTGTATTTACTGACATTTGACCTCTTTATTTGTGCATATTCTCAATGAGAAACAAACAGTTTAGTTTGGATGTCTAAGCTTTGAATAAGACTAGACCAGCCCATCTCTGTATAAATGCAGTCTATACATATAACTGTAAAACAGGTTATTTTCACGTTAATTTATGCAATAATGCACAATTGGACATATGCAAGTGGTCAAGCTATAAATCAGGCTTTTTTTTAGAGCTTGCGTGCGTACTGTTTTATTTTTGCACATTTTAATTCTCTTATCTGCCTCCAATCATTGCCGTAAGGAAACGCTTGAAACTATGTGTACTTTCCTCTTCAGAAGGATATCCTTCTCTGCCCTGGACTGTTGAATATTTGAATGTGATACAAGTATAACTGGTTACTGTTTACAGAGTCTTCTCTAAATGGCTGCATCATGATAGCCTGACTTGGGAAAGCTCAGCCCCTTTGGAAAAAAAAATGTGTGGACAAGTATTAGGATGTGGGTAACACATGCAGACATCTGTGTTTGCTGATATGCCTGTGTTTGCTGATATGCCTGTGGTCACTGTGTCTACAATACGTGGGTAGTGTGTCATACTTTTATAAATTGATCCAAATATAAATCCAACATTTTTCTGAGGGATCAATGCATTAGATGCAATGTTTGAACGATCAACTTGTACTTATCTCATCCAGAAGGAGCGGCTGTAAAAGGAAGCTGTTTCATGATCTGTGTTTGTTTGCTTATTTATTCCACACATAAAAAAGAAAGTAACAGGACAAGATTAATTTTCCTCTAGAGATGACTTTCTACTTCTTATTGGTGACTAAAGTACAATTGAGGGAAACTGCTGTTATACACAGGATGTGTTTTTGTTTGTGGTAAAATCAGAGGGTTTTGCCGCATGTTGACTTTAGAGTGAAAATGTGTTTATTGCTACATTTACCAGTCTTTGACAGCCTTGAGGATGTTCAGCAATGGTAGAAAACAAAACAACAGAGAGGATGTGCAAACCTCCCCACGCTACAGGATATAATAGAGGTGTGGCACCACTGGTCCCCCCTCTTTTTCAATGTCCTATTGTCAAGGTCAACCTTTGGTCAAGTGTAATTTGTTTTTCTGACCTCTACTCCACCTTCAAACCTTGCCCATGCTACATTATATTTTATTGGGCACAAAACTGACACAGCTTCCTCATGTTTTTACCTTGTGCAACAGTAGAATTTAGAAAATAGGACTCAAGTTTGATCTCACTTGCCTTTCTGCAACAGTTAGGGTGTTTTTTTAGTAATTTAGTAATGTTTGTATGTCTCTTACCTTTGACTATGTCTACTCAACTCCTTATTTTCAATCTATGTCCCAACTTTTTTACATATGTCCAATAGAAATATTCTTTAACATCTTTTTTGGCTTTTGCCTTTATTGATAGGGGACAGTGGAGAGCAGACAAGAAACATGAGGGTATGAGGTACAAAGGTTGACAGTCAGACTTTGCAGTAAGTCAACATGAACAATAACCATCTGCCTACTGGTGCACACCTAGATATTCACTTCAAGGCAAGGCTCGCCCTTCTAAACAATCAGAGAATGGCAATTATTTCAGCTTGATTAGTACATTTAAGAGTATTTTAATTATTAGTTGGTAATGATGGCAAGCCGAATTTGGGATTTGTAATATAGAGTGGTGTAGAATTGAGTCCAAAACCCAGAAATCTACATTTTCACACTTTGTTTCCTTCGTCCTGAAGTCTTTTTGAATGGTTGTTTGGTTACATGTCTGAAATAAGGCCTGTAGTTAATGGGCAGTCAAGAGATTTTCATGTTTTGAACTACAAAATAAAATTAATCACATGTGCTATTGTATTTACACGCCTTAAAAAAAAAGGTGTCTAATTGAGACTACAGAGGTTGTTGTTGGGAACATTGGATGTCATCATGCCACACACTTTTTCAGTTTGGTGAATTTGTAGTTCATGATCACTCACTTTCTCGGGTCACTATAAGAAAAAAGTGTATAAGAGGTAACTGAGCAAATACAAATTTCATGTTTAGTGAAGACGATGTTGAAGTGATGTTTAGTTCTTTTGTAGTCCAACAATAGATTTTTACATCTGGGAAGTCATTTTAGGCTTCAAAAATCATAAACGTGGGCTTTATCTGTGTATATTATCTTGCTGACTGGAATAAAGCAAAATTTATTTTTCAAGTTTCATTTTCACAATAATCCAAATACTGAACTTTTTGTCGAGGAAACCAGGACAATGCTACAAAAAAAAACACTCTGTGCAGCTATCAACAAAACTTTTGTCTAACATTGTTTTGTACCCCCAGTAACTAATTCAGTTTATAATAATTATAAAATCTTTGCCCTTCTTGTT
Source organism: Channa argus (assembly GCF_033026475.1). NCBI lineage: Eukaryota > Metazoa > Chordata > Actinopteri > Anabantiformes > Channidae > Channa > Channa argus. The sequence continues at coordinate 6,671,734 of NC_090207.1, forward strand.
TGATTTAATTGCCTACTTGCAGTTTAATTTTATGTTAAATGTCTAATCAAATAAACATTTCACAGATAATATCACATATTCTTACAGCTTGTTCATGTAGACCACTTGTTATTTTTACCTTATTTCTTACTAATACCAAATGAATTTTGTATTTCACCGGACTGGTTACTATGGTTTACGTCTTGCAGCCTCAGTTTTCCCCGTCACAGCAGAATTGCAGGTCAGCTTTGTCCAAATAATGCACAATGCATACATTGTTGCATAATTCTCCTCTCAATTCTTGGGACTACAGGGCAAAGCAAGGTCTCTGTGGAAAAAATGTTATCACAAAAAATGCTTTACATGTTTTTAAAATTTGCTGTTAGGGAGATTTTTCTGTGTGAGATCAGTGCCTCCTTAAATTCCTTAATTAATACTTTGTCGCTGTGTGTGGGAACAATGACTCCCTTACATTAGTTGAATTGTGGGAAATGAACCGCACCTAAAGGAATTCTATGTTCAGCGCATCACTTAACCCCTGTTGAGAAAACAAACAAAAAGGTCTGAGCATGAGAAAGCATTTACAACACAGGATGAAGACTGTGTGTAACCTCAGCTTTTCTTTTTGCAGAACCTTTTGATTTTCGGTGTTACATAATGGTTATTTGGTCTGCTGCAACAAGTGATGGAAGTTTCCCGTGCTTTTGATTCACTGTCATCCTATGTTTTCTGACTCACAGGTCACAGAGTTTAAAGGAAGATTTCTCTGAGCTCATTCAGTATTTTACAGGCTAACGCCAATAATTAAACCAACTATTATTATATACAGTCATACACTAGTTTATACTACAGTCAGTAAAATGCACTGTAAAACATACTGTAATTTGCTGTTGTACTTGAATTGAAAGTGATTGACTGCATTGCCAGAGGGTAAAAGGTAAACAGGTCCTGAGATGTTTAACAGAGCTGAAATAAAGAAAAACAAAGTTTTTACCAGCTAATTTATAATAAATTATTGAATCATTTTAAATATTTGAGCCTCAAACTGTTTAAATATAATCAGAAAAGACTAGTGAGGAAAAAACTTTCTGGTCAAACTGCTACTACTTTGTACTACGAGTTCACATTCAAAGTTTGTCCAAATTTTGACACAATTACCATAAAATCTGCAAAAAAAAAATGCAAGTGGTTCCTGTATGGTTCCTATGAGTTCCTGTGAATCACTGCACACAAAACAGGAGCCTTTATATGAAGAGCACTGTTCCAATAATGTGGAAAACGTAATATACGTTATACGTTAATTCCATGAATTGTATATATTGAAGACTATCTCACAGATGTGTTTTTATCTGCCACAATTTTTTGCTTTTCAGCAGAAACTTCAGTGGACATTTATGTCACATGCTTCATGTACCTGTCGACCTTTTCCTTTTTTCTTTGAGAATGTTTGAAAGTTTCCTTTGATACACTGACATGCATTTCCACACTCAATTTCTTTTATCCACAACTTGAAAATGTGCACTAATAGCATTTATAGCTAAAACATAACGGAGGTCAAGTACAAGTCCTTCAATTTGTACTTTTTAGTGTGTATTTAGTTACTCTTATCAACTGCAGTTTACTTTTCACTATTTGGAATTTCTCAAATTAGGTTTTTTTTTGTGTGTTACAACACAACAAGTTCTTTCGGTCACTGTGAACCTCTCCAGGGAGAGCCAGGAATGGATTTATCCAGAAATAAATTTAGTGTAGTGTACTCTTCCCATAGCAGTTACTGGCTCTGTTTGCATTAATCACTTTCAGTGAAAAGGTCTGCGACTCCTCACAAGTCTCCACTCCCACAACTATGCCTGTATATCAGTCTGTGGCCTCACAAAGACGGTCTCAGTCTAGAAAGTATTATGCTTAATGTTCAGTACCAGGCTCCACTGTGGTGCAGCCCTGTGGGGTGGAGGAGCAAGGCAGTATTTACAGAAAGAGTTAATGTTGTTTCTGTTGTGCTGATATTAGAAGGGAGCTGTGGACAGGGAGACGAGACGAGACTGTTGATAGATGTGGTTGTTTTTTTATATACTGTATATATTTTTTTCATCTTAAAACCATAGATTGTTGGTGCCAAGTAAAAATACTGCTCCTCCGAAAGTTCTGTGTTTAAGGAAGGCAGCTTCGATGCAGATTGAGTTTGCTTGGTTCAAACACGGGTTTGAACGGCTTTTCTATGACAAAGTTAGTCCAATTTAGACAGAAAACTGAAGCTTATAAGCTTGTAAGGTAAGCTGCAGTTTATGCTATTCTCACACCACTTTCACAACCCCAAGTTATTAACACTATGTCATTTCCCAGTGGTTTCAGTGATGGGGCCCACGGCTGTGGAGGTTTCTCAAGCCTGGCCCAGCCATCTGTGTCAGATGGCTGGTCAGTTCATCATTTAGATTCAGGCTATCGGATGGATGGCCGTGACATTTTATACAGACATTTATGGTGCTCTGAGAATGAATTCACGCTATTGACTGGTGACCCCCTGACCTTTCCCCTAGTGCCATTATGACATTGACGTTTGTGGTTACAAGCGCAATATTTTGACAACTACAGTATAGATTGCTATGCAGTTGGTTACACCCTCTCAGCATCATGTGTAACTTTTTGATCATCAAATAACATGTCAGATTTCCAGTTTTTGGTTCATGACTAAATACCCTCAGAAACGTACAACATTTCCATCAGCCACAGCTGTGCTCTGCATTTAGTGCTGTTAGCAAAGACACTAAACCAAAATGAGCTAAACCATAATAAAAAACCATTTTGCACACATCATACGTCCTCTGCATCATCATGTTAGCGTTGTCACTGAGAGCAGCTGAGGATGATGATGTCAATATTAAGGTCACAGAGCTTCTAGCTTGTGAATTAACTTGTCAATTGCCTCAATTCCAACACACCTGTTTATTTCTGCTGCCTGATTGCTACATAAAGATATAACCTCAGATAGCTTTGTGAGCCAGGGCGTTGTGCAGACCTGCCGAGGTATAGAGTGTAACTCATTTTAATTTGAGGGAGAAGTTGCTCTGAAAGACATGAATCAGTGTTTGCAAACTGCGTGTTATTTCTTATCCTTTAGTGGGTTAAAGTGTTTACATTTGGTTACTCCAAAGTTCACAGTGAACACACCCATCAATCCTCAAACATGATTTGTGTCACATTTCTCTGCGTATTAACTGGATAAAAACTTCCTGTTCTCCAAGTGAAAAAGAACGGAAGGTTTTCGACGTACTGAGTTTCAGTCAAACTCCTTTGATAATTATAGAGTGTGTGAAATCGGTGACCTTAAATTGCTCCTAAACACAATGTGAAGTAATTCCCACATGGGTTAGCCTATAACCTAGTCTTGCACTGTTATCAGGAATGATTTGGGAAAGCTGACTGTGCAGAGTGTAAGAAACATTGTGAGAATACTTTATTTTTCAGACTTATGAATGAACATTTGTGTCCAAATCAATGTGCTCGCTGTTGTGCCACATTTGCACTTCAGGCCTGCCTTCAAAGTGCACATCAAAAACTATTGGTGTGTTTTTTAAGTGGGGGTCAGAATGCACCAGAGCACAGTGAATGTTATGTGGGGACAACAGACCCTAGTTTAAAAACCTTTCCAAAATTATTTAGCCTCTGGAGAAAAGCCTCCTTGTTGTCTCCTTTTAATGATGCTGTGTGTAGAGATATTCACGTGAAAAAGTGATGTCTAGTCACTGAATAGCTGTGTGTAGGCCTTCGAAACTGGGTGTCTGCAGCTTCCAACTAGTCCAACAACAAAAAAAATCTGTGTCGCTCTACTGAGCTAACATAAAAAGAGACCATTACAAAGGTTGAACTGTTTTACCCCTCTTCATCCTCCCACCCTTTTTCTTTTGGCAGAAACAATGTTGCTGCATTACTTGACTGTTATCCTTCCCCCCTGATGATTTTCTTTAGCATTTTTTACTCCTCTTGTTTGAACAGATGCCGCCCCCTCCCTCCTGCAGCCCCCATCCTCTGGGACTGCCATAAGGCTTAGTACAATGAGGTAACGCTCAATTACATTAATGTTAAGAGTCCAGCCCAGTTAGTTCCTTCCAGAATAAAAACATCAAACAATATGATGTATATCACTTGCTGAGGAAAAATTGTAGTGTTTTGTCCTTTTCTATTCATGAATGGATTATCAAAGGGGCGTCTGAATGACCGTGCTCACCTTTCAGTTTGTCCACTGCTGCTAGAGCAAACCAAACCTCAAATAAAGCCTGGTCAATGAGAAACAGATCAGCGGTGAGATAAGATATCGTTGCTAAGAATGAGTGCAATTCATTGCAGATAAGAGTTAAAAGCAGTCTGATCAATCTGCAAATAACTGGTCAAACTGGAGAGTGGATTCAGCTTCAGACAAGTCTTCTCATCTCATTAGACAACCTAGTATCCTAAATAGAATCTCATTCACTGGCATTTAAGGTATGAACTTACTCTTGAGATAAGCACCTGGCGTTGTCTGTCGGCGGGTCACAATTTTCAAAGTATCCGCCTGGTGAGCTGCTTCAAGTGCAACAGAATCCAAAAGGCACTGAAGAATCTCCGAGTAGTGTCACCTTTGATCTTTTGACTTTTGGCCTTTGGCTTGAAAACTTGATAGCATTTCGACCAGATTCTGGTAACACATTCATGCGCTTGACACTGTGAGGAACTGACGGGATTTGGAGGTGTGAAACATGTGGCCATGTATCAGTGTACTGTTGGTTCTAGTGCAGCTAGGACCATGTTACAGTGAAAAATGAACACAGCAGAATTTGCTTTGAACAAAAATCTATAAAGCTACAGCTCTGAGTAAAGTATCCAACCAGCAGGCAAAGGCAGCATAACACCAATATGCGTTTGCTGTCCTGAAACAATTACTTTAAAATGCAGCTATAAAATGTATTTCATCACCATGTTTTTCTGGTTGTCACATTGAGGCCTCATATTTTCTTCTTGCATCTGCTTTCATTAAAATTCTACAGGTTATAACTTGTATTTCACCAAAGTGGAATGACACACATAAAAACACAGAACATGAACATGGTTGCTACACAGGGGTGGATTATGACATAATGGGATTTGCATTGTTGATTTGATACTCTATAATTTCATAATTAGTATCAAATTCTAAATATTTGTGGTAATTAATAAGAAAGAATCCAGTGAACGTTCAGATAAATGTTGTTAGTTAATGTGCAAAAACTCGGCTAATGAGTTTTATCATGACTCTGGGAGTCTGGTTTGATCAGATCTGACTGACAGTGGACTGAAAAAATAAGCAAATACTTCCACAGTGCATCCTGTTTTGATTCAAGTGTTAAAAGAAGTTTGTGCACAGAAATACATTCTGCTACGCCAGGCCTGCTCACTTCAAACCATTAGGAAAAACTAAGGCAAAGCACAAAACACTGCAAATATCTCCTGTAACATAAGTAAAACTTTAACAGAAAATGTTCGCACTATTACTCAGAAAAAGAAATTTTGAAGAAGAAGAAAGGACATTTTTAGCCTGTTCAGCTGCACCATGACACTACAAGCAAACAAACATGTATATTATTTGGACATGAGTGGTTCATACACATTACATTTCCATATTTTTGTATTCACACCTCTGCAAAAGCCTGGTCAGGAATCCTTGGAAACTGAGCTAAGAGATGTCAATAGTTACTGCATATTGCTCTATCATTCTGCAAATAGAAAGAAACAATTTAATCTCGTAGTCACATGTAGTCTTATGGACACGTTTGGGATTACTATTATAAATATCGTGTAGTTTTCAAGTGACAAGCAGTCAGTGATAAGCGACTGAGTAGGATGCCCTGAACCTTTACCCATGGCACAGTTAGAGTTTAATTGTGTCCTTTTCATGCTCTGGAAATAAGATTTACCAGTGTATTACGTCAATTCAGACAGTAGCCGTTGGTTTCTCTAAATGATGCTTAACCCTAAATGTGTTAAAATCCCTGAAGATCATTTAAAAATGATTACTGTTCTGTTCCATCCTGCCAGCATCACCAGAGGTTCCTCTAACCATCTGGAGAAAGCATGTTTTGTCCACCGCACAATGAACATGATTTTTCACCTGCTTCCTACATTGTGCTTGTGTTTCCTTTCCACATCTTTGTCAAGCCGACGTCTCGGATTTGACTCACAAACTATGGGGCCACTTGGGAAACGAGTTAAATGTCTTTTTCGATTATATTACTGTTTTTAATTCAGACACATATAGAACAAACACTAGTTACTTAAGAGAAAACAATGTGAAGATAATGTGTGTGAACACATGAAACTGGGACTAATGGAGCATTAACATTTGAAGATGCTCCTTGTATCTGTCTGCTTGCTGCAGGGGTTGCACTGTTTAGTTCTTTTCACCTCAAACACCAATGTGCAATTGGCTCTGAGATGCCTGGGTGTAATAATCCACTTTCAACAGTTTAGTGTAGAAAGCTGTTCTATAAATGTCAAAGTGTTTTTGTGTGGGTCTGTTAATTCCAACACTTTGTTTCCAGGTTAAATTCTGTTTTGTCAACAGTATTGTTGATACCCAAACATTGACACTTTCCCCCTGCAGGGAAAACGCGAGATGTTCTTCATATGATTTATATGCCTCACTGTGTAGGGGGTCTTTGACTATGATGATGATGGTGATGATGATAATAATGCAGGCCACAAATTATAATCATTCATTCCTCCGTTTTCCACTAAAACATCACGCGTGGTTAATGTGGGCTCCACGGCAGCCGCTCAGCATCCACTGGGTTGGTTTGCGGAGTGTCGCGTCGCCCGGTTCCCCCTTTATAGGAGCCCCGCCCCGAAATCAGTCGATCAAATTCAACATCGCGCACGCCAGCGTCAGACCAATCAGCGCAGAGGAGGGTGGTCCTGAGCCGGTGGTCCGGGATGCCGGTAGCCAATGAGATCGTCTGCTGGTCGGACACAGCGCTGGCGTCAACGATCGTTGGTTGTTTGAATGGCTAATTATTCATGTCCTGGGTGAGCTTATTTAAGGAGACACGATGAGGCGAGATAGCGGTATCACTATAAAAGCTAACGGATCTCCGCTGTGACTGCACATTTCCTGTGTGCGTGTGTGGCGATGAGGTGTTTGTGCTTTTAATGTTTAAGTGAGAATTTAAATATAATGTGCATAGACACGCGCCCCGTTAACTTCACTTAAAAGAACTTCACTAGCAACCACCGCCATGTGGACGAGCATGCTGCCGCTAATTCATTCATAACCCCGCTCGGCTTGCATGTCGTATTATAAACCCAGTTTACATTCCCACAACAGTTTAAAGAATAAAAAGTGTGAAGTTTCCCAGCTGCACCAAACGCCAATCAAACTGTGCGCAAAGGCGCACAAAAGTATAAAAATAAGCGAAATCGTTGTAGAATGACCATATTGTTATCATCAGTGACATAAGCGATGTTAGCGAACGCAGCACCACCTTCTTTTATTTTACACACACACTGTGCACCGCCCATGCAGCCTCCCAGAGCGACGCCTTACGCCTGACCGACTTCATTTATGCATAGAGGAAGGGGCAGGTCCACGGGTCTTCTAACAGCCGGTGTGCTGAACGGTACAGTTTCATTTCGCCGCCGCCTCCAAGCAGCTCGGTTCTTCCTCACCTATCAGTGTTTTCATGAAAGGTGCCAACATTTTTGATACTACTTCCACCTCCAGCCTCGCCGGGTAGACCACGCCAGCGCGGCGAAGAGAGAAGTTCAACCCTCCTCCAGCTGCTGCTCAGGAGACGGCGGATCGGTCCTATACGTCGCCTTCACTCTCTTTAAACAAATTTGTTTGAACATTAGCATCGACTTCAGTGAAGTTTATATTTTGTCCCAGAGGACAGAACATCCGCTCGGCATCATGACTCGGAGATCCTGTGCCATTTACGCCACCGGCATTGTGTGCGCTCACCTTCTGATAGTCGGAATCGCCCTGGTCATAGCTCAAGTCTTCCAAACAATGATACACAGCCGGTTAAAAAAGGTGAGTTGTAAAATTTTAACTTTCAAAAACCAAAAATTAAATCCCTTCAGTGTGTTTTTCAGGCTTCATTACTTCTTCCACCAGTCACACTTCAGTGATTTACAGCTTAAAGCTGTTCATGCACATTCAGCATCCAACATGCGGGTTTACAAGGTGTGTGTGTGTGTGTGTGTGTGTGTGTGTGTGTGTGTGTTGTCTGATTTTTAGCTGTTTAGTAGTAATTTCCAATTTGCTGCATTCTGCACCTTCAGCTCTGCGGGATGAACCTACAGCGTTTTTCCTCCATCACTCCGCATGATTTAGGGTTGTGCAAGCGTTTAAATGTATTTGTCCAAGCAGGTGATTTATTTATTTTTTTTTTCAGCGTGTGTGTGTTTTTACATCAAACGAAGCCCCGATGAAAGCTTGACTTTAGGTAGAAATCCCCTGAAACTCTAACATCGGGCAGAATGTTTGTCACTTTCATATACAATCTGAGTTACGGCGATATCGCCCCATTTTCTGTCGTTTGTATCTCCTCTGGCATCCCTTTAAGTTTCCGTCGTGGATTTCTGCAGCATTTGACCAGGCATCTCAGGATTCATTCACGTTTTATTGAACAGAGCGGATTGATGAAAATGGTAGCAATGCACGATATGTTTTTTTTTCCTTCCTGGCTGATATCAAAGCCAACATGACCTGCTGTCATTTATCTTAAATACAGGCTCGATATGCTTAGTTCCTAAGGGTCACCGGCATTAATAGTAGAAATCTCAGCCGCCGGGGACACTGAATGTAGGGGGGAGGTGTGCAGGAGGAATGGGGGAAGGGGGTTTCTGTGAGTGTGTAAGAACTGAGGAGTCCCTGACTTCGAGTGGTGGCTCTGGTTGGCTTTACATCCTTCATCTTTCTGAAAATGAAGCCTCTAAGTAGTAGAAATCAGACAAAAAAGCATGAATTTGACTGGTGTAGCCCCTCGTAATTTAAAAGCCAAATAAACATTGATTTAAGGGAGATTTAATGGGCTAAATGATGGGGATGGGGGGGGGGGGGGGGTGGTATGTGTAGGTCCTTTTGTATTTTGAGTCTTCACTGTTTAACTTATCAATCCAGTCTTGATCAGCAGTTTTTCCTGTATGAGATAAAAATGCACATTGTATCTACACATTGTAAGACACAGGCTTTATGTTGGTGAATTTGTTGACTTTTTGCAATGAAATTTCAGCCGAACATGGAATACAGTAAGGCTAAACCTTTTATTTCTGACTTGGATTTGCAATTTAAAACTACTAATTTCAGTCCCGCAGCTGGACACACAAATGTACTGCAGTTTGCAGTCACTCTTGACCTCGACGTTCAAAATAAGGGAAATGGTTCAGAGGTTTACTTGTGTCTCAGAGGAGGGTTTTGTTTTTAGACACTGTTACATGAGTTTAAGGCACGTAATGTAATGGGTGGGGGGTGTTGCCAGACGACACCCTAGCCCACCCTAAACATCCATCACTGCCCTCTGCCCTTTAAAATGCTCCACTTACTGACATTGTTGTATGTGCTGTGAAAGTCTGAATCTGTACTTTAAAATCTGTCTGCTTCTTTGCCCCTTCACAAAGTCACTTCCCTCCCTTCTTAAGAAGAAGACCAAAACAGCTCAGCAGAGAAGCCGGACACACTATTTGTCCACACTGGGGACTCTTAAACAGATGCTTCACTGTCACACCACTCCCCCTCTAGTAGTTAAAATTAGGTCTGGGTCACATTTTCTCTCATTCTAAATCGTGGCAGCATCCCAGGGGACCCACATTAGGAGTTAGTCAAACTTCATCAGCAGGGGACATCATTCTGATGAAGCTGGCAAATGCACAAAATGACAGCATAGCTAATCCTCTTCCTCCGCAGTCATCCTATTGAATTAAGCAGGCACAGACATGTTGAACTCCAGCCCGAAAAATCTATCTAATCGGATGCCAAATGTGCCTCTTGTATTCTAATGAGGGAGCCTCGTGCAGCACAAAGCTTCCTCCAGGACACAGGTTCCCTGAGCTGGGCGTGGAGGGCAGAAGCGGAAAAGTCATGTGAGGAATTTAACAGACTTCTTAGCCTCAGGGGCATGCTTTTTTTTTATTACTGGCGAGCAAGCTGGTAGTACCTTGTTGTTGTTGTTCCTGCCTCGGCTTAACCTCAGTCGTTCTGCCCAGGTGAGGAGACTGAAAAGAATTGCACGCCCCCGTGCCACTCCTCTCCTGCTTGAGAGAGGAGCTTTTCAAGGTAGCGTGACTTGCAGAGCTGCAAGAGTTCAAGAACAAGGTCCTGCTGGTAAAACACAGCTTGTTTGTGGATCAAGATGTGCCACTGATACACAATTTAAATGTAAGTGTCACTTGTGATCTTTAATTTTTTATTTTTTTTCCCCTCCCACATGTTGCACCACACCTAAGCTGTTTGACTTAAGCATAAGTCACCTTACAGTCACTGTTTAGTTTAAATCATGCAGCCTTTAACAAACAAACACTGCATCCGGGTTACACTGACAAACCTTTCCATCTTTCTAAGGTCTTTTTGAAAGACCTCTGTTCAAGGCGGCCCAACACAGGGACTTTATATTTTGTTTTCACATAGGTCATGGCCGCTGGTTTGGCATGATTTAAAGCAGTCCTACAGGGCATTGACTTTTCATGAGGGTCACATGCTTCTTTTGCAACAGCTGGTTTTACTCCAGTAATAATTAAGGAACATACTTTGAGTATCAAAGTTGTTAAATACCTTAAGTTCCCTTTTTTTAAGTGTTAAGCAAATCTGTATGACATTGTATATCACTGTAAACTGAGTGGTTTTGGTTTATGTCATGTTGTTTGGACAAAAGACATTTTTGGGCTCCTGTAAATTATAATGATTATATGATGATTATAAGTTTACACAATTTCTGGGCAATTTACAGATTAACTAATCAAATTGCAGCAAAATAACTTAATTATGAGTAATTAATAGTTGCACCTAAACTACTAAATTCACATTTTTAAATTGTTCAGTTGTTAAGATTAAATGGTGTAATTCACAATTACATGTTATACCATCTCACTTTTTTTTTTTATGCGGACTATCAAAGTAGACATTTCCATTGGCCCTTATAACATCTTGGGTTTTTTTTTTTTCTCAAATAACAAGGCTTAGGTGATGCAAACAATTGTATAGAGAAAGACCTGTTTGAACGTCGGAAATAGAACAAAAACAGGAAGTGCAAGCCACTCCCCTCATCTTTATTTTCTCAACTTCTCCAGTGCTTTTGAGCAAGTGAAGAACACAATGTATGGCCCCTCTCCCTGACGGCACAGGGTTTTTCAGGAACTCTCAATGCAAAAGGCATGAAAGGAAGTGGGCCATATCTCATTTACCAGGTTTAAAAATACAACAATGGAAAATGCTTGTGTACATTCCTTCCTATAGATTCAGTTTGTGATATGTGGCAACAATGTGTGAGTGAAACCACTTTGTGCATGTCATTTTGGCTTGTGAGTAGTACAGCCCTCATAAGGTATTTTAAATGTAGTTTTCTGGATAATGCCGCTCAGATGCCATGTATTGTTATGATTGCGCTCAGACAGATTCCTGTCTCTGCTTGCTGAGGATTGCGACTGTGTGCGGTTTTTGCGAAGGCGAAAGCTTGTCCTGGCGTTTTGCTTCAGCTGTGAAGGGCTCTTCTCTGCTTCCCTCTGGGTTTTGGTGTCTTGGCGCGCCACCAGCTCCTTGCAGAAAAGTGCTATGTGTGCTGTCAGATGGTGCTCGTTTAGAATAGTGAAGTGCTTTGAAAGTGCCCAGATGTGGTGGGGTGGGACATCGTAGGATTGGAGGAAAGCAAGCTGTTCTGTTTAATTTCAGATCTTGAAACATTTCGAATTATGCATTTTTTTTTTTTCCCCCGCTGATTTTCAATATGAATGTGTGTTTTGTTTTTTTTCTGATAGGAAATCACTTTGACAGAGAAAAGCCAAGTGTTTGAATCATGGAAGAATCCGCCTCCACCTGTTTATATGGAGTATTACTTCTTCAATGTGACCAATCCAGTCGAGTTTTTGGAAGGGAAAAAGGCCATTGTGAAACAAATTGGACCCTATACTTACAGGTAAGCCTGATAGACACCAAACGTCCTATTTAAGGAAAACTTTTTTTCACCGGGGATTATTTTTCCCAACTCTTTTGTCAATGTTGTGAAATCAAAACAAAAGACATCTGGACTAAATGGCCGATGTGCTTTCCGCAACAGGGAATACAGACCAAGGGAAAATGTTACTTTCCTCGAGAACGGCACCAAAGTTTACGCCCTGAACCCTAAAACTTTCGTCTTTGTGCCTGAGAAGTCTGCTGGTGACCCCGCCGCTGATATCCTCACAACCGTTAACATCCCATTTGTGGTAAGGCACTGTGTGTGTGGATGTGTAATTTGACCATCAGGGTCACTTGGATATGATTGTGATTCTTTGACTTCTGTGAGCTTTCTGTAAATTTTAATGTGTCTCTTCCTTAGGCGGTTATGAATGAGCTCAACTCCTACTCCTTCCTCCTGCGTACTTTTGTCTCCATGTACATGAAGAGCCAGGGCATCGAGCTGTTCATGAAGCGCTCTGTGCACGAGATTTTGTGGGGCTTCAAAGACCCTCTTCTCACAAAGCTCCACTCCTTGAAGCCTGACGTAGACGAGTATTTTGGGCTGATGTGGAAGGTAATGTTCCCAAATTTGCTTTCAAAGCCAAGACGGGGGGGTCTTACTGAAACAGACAGGAAGACGCTACAGTCACATTACGTTAGAGAAGTGAGACTGAGCCGCATGCTGATGGAAGATGCTTATAGTTCCTTTTTAAGTGCAGTGTCTAAACACCAGCCTTGTGATGCCAAAGGATGCACTGTGGTTTTGGAAATGCTAACTAATTGTTTCCAGTAGTGCCAAAAATGTAGTTTCACCATCATATCTGATGCTGAACACAATAATTTGGGAATTTTGAATTTTGGTTTTAATTAGTGTTTTAAGGACATCAACTAATGGCCATTTTTCACGAGAAGTTTTATCTATGAAAATGTATCAAATGAAATGCAGCCCTAAACATAGACTGCTCTCAGATACACACAGCTTGCTCAAAACTGCTTTAGGTTCAGTTTTGTCAATTACTAATACCTTATTTCATAAGAGTGTGAGAATATGCTAAGGGCATGCTAATGACAAATACAAACCAGTTTTTCTTTCATAATTCCCAAAGTTGCTTGTGACTCAGCGCTTCTCTGTTGTGTCCTAAACACTTGTTCGTCACAGCAGTTTTGTCTGAACCTCGTGTCTCATCTTGTTTTCCACAGAAAAATGGCACCCATGAAGGAGAGTTTGTGTTCCACACAGGCGAGGAGAACTACTTGGATTATGGCAAGATCGAGACGTGGAACGGCCTGAGGTAAAGACTCAGACAGAGCCGACTGTCTGCTTTTTGGGGGGGGGGGGAGAAACACTTCTTGTTTTCCCTTTTCCTGATTTTCTAAGTGACAGGAACCACTTTTATGTGAGTACATGGGTTCCACGTTGTCCTTGTATACTTTTCTAGTTACACAACCTGTACCTGAAAGCCCACAGGGGAAAGCCTTTGCACTTTGGCTTTTGGTAGTGCAGGATTGCAAAATAAATGTTTGGAAATCTGGCTTTGCACTTTGAATGTAATCAGCACATGTAGATAGAAATGTTAAGACCCTTAACTTGCGTAAATGTATCAATACAACAAATTTACAAATAGTTGAACATAAAAGTCCTGCATTCAGAATCTTACTTGCATTTAAATACAGAAGTGCAGTATTTGCAGCGAAGCATAAGGCCTGTGACTGATGTTACATCTTTCTTAAAACTAATGCACAATTTACTGTTGGTGTGAGCTCACTTTGACTGTAGTAATTGTTGGGTTCTGAAAACCACAATGGGGCTGATAACACCTGGAAATACAGTTCAACAACAGTGAAATAAGAAACAAGAGTCGACTTTTGTGTTTTACTTGCACAAGGGCAGCCCGGCGGGGTCTTAGTGACTTAACACTCTCTCAGCCAACTCCACCGGGCTCTTCCTTGTCTACACTATTTATTGGAAAATAGAGATCAAAGCAGAAAAACAACTCCTTACAAGTATAGGCCAATGAAAAATGCAATTCAGCACATAATGATTATATAGAGTTGCATTGTTTCCTTGACCACTGTCAACAGACTTTAAAGGTAAACTACAAAGGCAACTATCAAAGGCAAACTATCAAAGCTACATGACGTCTTTAATGACATCATCAGTACATAGACACATCACAAACATACATTACATTACACACAGGCAAACATTAGATTTAATGTTGGAAACAATTAACAAACCCTAACAGTAATTAACTGCAGTGGTTACCAACCCGTAGTTCATGCATTTGCAAAAGTGAGATAATTGTTGCATGATGAAAAAAATGAAGAAAAACATCTCTTGCATCACAAATGCTATAATTTCTTGGTGTCTTGACTGTTAGTCTGACAGATGTAACATTCAACAGATTGAATGAGTCTTAGGTTGTGTTCATCAATGTGGCATTTCAAATATCAGCAAGAATTATTATTTCATACGTGCCAGCAAGGTGAATCTTTGCAGGTGTTTCATTGTTGGTCGAACAACAATGAGTAATTTGATAATTAAGTGCCATTTTTCATATTTTCATGTGCATTATGTTAGGAAAAAAACTAACTCGTAGATAAATTGCAATGATAAGAGAATTATTTTTTGCACGCCCAATTTAAAAAGGTTTTTACCATGAAGTTAGTTTTTGTGTATTTTTTTTTTTTTTTTTTTTTTTTTTTAACCTGTCATGCACTTACCAGGTGTGTGTGTATGTGTGGTTTTATTTTTATTAATCAATAGGAAGATGTCGTGGTGGTCTTCCAATCAGAGCAACATGATCAACGGTACAGACGGTGCTGTCTTCCACCCTCTGATCAACAGGAACGAGTTGCTCTACATCTTTGCTGCTGATCTCTGCAGGTGTGTGCACGTGTCTTAGTGGTTATAAATTTGTTTATAGTCAAAGTTTCCCTGACAGGGCAGTGACCAGCAGTTCCAGTTAGGTTTAAGTTGAGAATTGGCACCTGAGTCATACACTATAAAACTTACACATCCACTGATAAGAATCTGTATTACAGCTTCTCACGAGGCTTGATATGAACTTCGAACACCAGTGGGAAACCATTTTTGTTCTGGACACACCTAGAAGGCTTTATGGAATCATACAGGAACAGGATGTCCTGTATCTTACATTTAACAACAAAGTTGCATCCCTTTTATTTATTGCTCTTAATGTGGACTTATTTTTGGTTTTAATTTGATGCTGAGCTCTTTTTTTTCTTTCTTTTTTTTTTTTTTTTTTTTTCTCTCCCAGGTCGATCCATCTAGCCTACGTGAAAGACGTGGAGGTGAAAGGCATTCAGGCTTACCGCTTTGCCCCCCCCAGTGATGTCCTCATGAGTCCGAAAGACAACCCCACTAATGAGGGCTTCTGTGTGCCAGCTGGAGACTGTCTCGGCACCGGGGTGCTTAAAGTCAGCGTTTGTCGAGAAGGTATGAACACTACCCAGCCCCTCCCCCCATTAGTTACCTTAAAGCCTGAGCCAGTTTCCCACCACTTTGATAACTCTGAACCAACCTCATGACACAGTGCCCCCCCCCCCCCCCCACTCCCCATCCAAAAAATGTCCTTTCAGTCATGTCCCCTGCCCTCGTTCTCATTCCCACTGCTTGAGGCTGCCCAATTTTACTCAATACACAGTTTAATGATTAACCGTGCTGACTGTGCGGTGGCTATTGAAGTATTTGATGGTGGTCATTGAGGGGAGTCTGATAGCGCTGATAAGACAATCTCCACTGGCACTGACCCACGGAAGTCATTGAGTATGGTTGAGAGATATGCTACTGTAACGCCAGGAATCTGCTGTTTGTACAATAGTTTTATATATTTCTTTTAAATTGTGTATTTGTCTTTTTTGTTTTGTTTGTTTAAACATACAACCAGGATGAAAATGGGTTTAAAACAATGTCAAAACATTGCATAGTTTGAGTTTAGAAAACGTTTGAGCTGGTTGAACTCTTATCGACGCTTACAGCTGACTGGCTGTCACAACCAGTTCAAATGAGGTAAACACCCCTGATTAGCTGTTAAAGAAGGTTCAAAAAAATTCCACCAACAGGCATCAGGAAATTGCAGAACCACCCCCATTTGACACATGACAAAAAGGGCCTAAGTGGGTAAAATGTATTTTCCTTAACTATGCTGCTTACATTGGTCTAAAAACATTCATTTGTAGTGTATGAAATAAGAAAAGACTGAAACTTTTGGACCTTCATGATCGATAAATATAAGCTTAATAATTAAAAGAGATCTTTTGGTCAGTCTTGTCAGAGAGGGCTTGGGTAGTGTTATTGCAGGGAGGGTTGCTTTCTATCTGGGATTTCCAAAATTTTAGCTACAGCCCTGTCCATTTAGCAAAAGAATTAATAAAGTAATCATTATCTCAGCCTAATACAACCTCGAACCCACATTAATTCATTCTGATACAGCACATCTATTACTGATATCTGCAGATCTACTTGACACAATTACCACAGTTGTATTATCTCACGTTTATCCTGATTATGACACTTGTTTAGACAGTGTTTTCCGGATATGAACTCTGACTCCCCTTTGTCTTTTCTCTCTTCAGGCGCTCCAATTGTGGTATCTTTCCCTCACTTTTATCAAGCGGACCCTGTGTACATCAATGCTGTGGACGGGCTCAATCCCAACAAGGAAGAGCATGAAACGTACCTCGACCTTCAACCGGTACGAGTAATATTTTATGTCCCAACAAGCTACAGCCTGCCTGTTAAACCTTGATTTGCTAGTTCAGGATGGTCATTTTCAATTGTTGGGACATATTTGTTTGTCTTAGTTTGCATTCAAGGTGCTTATGTACTTTTCTAACATTACCATTGCTTAACTCAACTTCGTCATCAGTTGACAGAAGCTCAACGAGCGACTTTTTGGTTACATATTTGCTTAAAAGTCCAGATTTTTGCAAAAAAAATATAGCAATTTCTAGCTTCTCAATATGGGGATTTGAAATCAACATGATGATATTCAGAGTTTATTGCAAAATGAAAATATAAAATATAGGAGGAAAACAAAGACCTAGAAAGTGATAAAAGTATGAAAAACACTAAATAAAACATAAGTACCAGTCATCATTAATTAATCTTTTATTTTAAATAATTGCCCAGGGTCATCAGCAGTCTTGTCCCCATGTATTTTGTTGAGCAGCTTGTTTCATCTACCGAGAATGTGAATCACTGGTTGTTCAGTGTGATAGACATTCTTTTATATTTGAATATTATAAATTATCCCAAAGGTGTAAAATGTTTTAGTTTAAAGCTGTAGGGCAGGGGTCAAGTTCTTAAACCAAATTTTATCTTGGCATGGTTTTGTTTGGGGGAACAAATTGTGAGGTGTAGCAAGTTTTACCAAAACTCTTTCTGGTCGGTCTCTTCTCAGACCACAGGAGTTCCCATTCGCGCCTGCAAGCGAGCCCAGCTCAATATCATCCTGAAGAGAATATCAGGCTTCCCGTAAGTCGGTTTTTATTGAACTCTGTCCCACTTTGCTGTTGCCACATTCTGTCAGCGTTTCAGCCAAGCTGAGCCAATATCCTCCCTGACCTTCCCGTCTGTCTTTTTGCACCACAGCCAAACCAAGTTCATCAACGAGACAATTTTCCCCATTATGTTTGTCAACGAGGTGAGCATCCGCCCCCTGCTTTAGCACAGTCTGTAACAGATCTGTTCTGATAAGTGAACTTTAAGTCAACGCTGTCTTCTTTTTCGACCCCAGACAGCAACTATTGATGATGCTTCAGCAGCCCAGATGAGGACTCTGCTCCTAATCGTGACCCTCGTGTCAAACTTCCCTGTGCTCATCGTGGGCATGGGCATCATTCTGCTGTTTGTGCTCGTCGTCTTGTTCTGCCGAAACCGCCAGAAGAAGGTAAGAGCAGGTGCCCATATCCCACCCACTGACATTTGCTCGAAGTGTAAATGGGACCTACGCTAATTCTAAAGTTGTAATATATTACAATAAATGGTCGAGTTTTTAAAGTTTTTGCATGTTTACCAGTTTCTTGTATTAATCTCACTGTGCTGCTGCAGGTTTAACCGCGAGCATTTCAACACTGCATGTTTCCTGCACCGCAAAACAAGCATGAGCATTTGGCTTTTATCAAAATGGGGTTTTGTTTTTCTTGCTGAATGTTTTCTATCAGTCAGTGCATCTCAGTTCCCTTTTGGTCAGTGCAGCGTTAAGCTATCTTAGCAATTTTTGGTACCAAAGTGCATTGAACTAAAATAGCCCTGAAACTAATGGACAGCAACTGTTTGCCCCCCATTTCTAGTTTTGTAGGATAGTTCATTTGAACCTTGGCCTCATTGCCTTTTTAGATTATCACAGTCCAGGTTATTTACAGTCCAAAGGCCCTCCACATACACATTAAAGGATAGTTTTACAACATAATTTGGAAAATGCTTTTTTTTTTTTTCTTCTTACTGCCTGGAGACAGTTAGCTTAGCATTGCTAAACGTCTGCCAAAAAGAGCCTGAAATTGTGTTGCTTTAACAATATGGGTTTTGTAGAAGTGGCTCAAACAAGGTCAAACCTGTTGGTGGGCTGTGGAAGGGCTGTTTAACACTTTTTAACTCTGGACTGTGCCACGCTAAGCTATGCTAAGCTAACCAGCATCTACAGTAGCTTCATATTTAGCTTTAATATACGCAGATGCAGATAGGTTTTTGCTGTTATCTTTGCGTTGACTGAATTTTAAAGAAATGCTTAATTGCAATGTTAAAGTATTTGTTGTATTAACAGTGTTCTAATTTAAAGTTTCTGTAACCCCCCCCTTTTTTCTTTTTCTGTTTTAGAATGAAGTAAAACGTATTGATTTTACTGAAGCTTTTCATTCTTTTTCTGTAAGTCTTCATTTTTGCCTCATTTGCTGTTTAATTTGTTATACATCATCTTTATTATTTTTAATTATCTTCATGGGATATAATATTGCTTTCAGTGCCTACTTCAGTGTAATTGGTTTATTTTTAATTTAAGCTTTTCTGTGGTGGTTTTTTGTCCTTATATTCCCATTTCTATGTCGGTGACTATAAAGCAATATTTGTACATGTATCCATTTCGATGGTTTTAATAATATTTTCTCTCCTCCTGGCTTTTCCCGTCCAGACGGCAAAAGATGACACGGCTTATACTCAGGTCAGCGACAAACCCGACGAGCCATCGGAAACGCCGGCCAACCAACCAGTGAGAAACGGCTCCTACATTGCCATGTCTCCAGTGGAAGCCCAGAAGTGTTGATTGAGGACCCCCCCCCCCCTCCCCAAGCTCAGGAAGGGGGCTGAGGGAGCAGCATGGGGGTGTTACTTTACCATGGGTGGGGGTTTACACACACAGTGGGCTCCTTTTCACTTATTTTTGGGGGTGGGGAGGATGGGGGGAGTAGGTGGTACACAAGCCCAAGTAAATGTTTAGTCAACAAAGACAGAGCTCCTCTCACTGAGCCCTCTTATGACTGTCTGTCCTCCTGTACTCTACCTGCTGAGCATGGCGCTTACGCCTGCTGTAGTGCAACACAAACTCCCACACCTTTACTCCTCTTTTCTGTCCCAGTCAGCCCTAAAGACGAAGGGACTCTGGGTGGGCTCGACCGGGACGCGCCTTTTTCCGTAATTCCTCAGAGGGAACACGGTAGCATAGGTGTCATTGCTCCGCACACACGTGCTTAATCTTCTGAGCAGACTCTGATGACTAACGTTGCTCCAAGAGTATGTTCAGCTGAACAACAGTGGGTGTTGTTACAGTTGTATTCTTGCTTTCCTTTTCATCAGTGTTGCGTGAGGCGAAAACTTCAACAGATAAAAAACTAAAATATTGAAATAACCTGTAAACTGAATCCTTAATACAAAAGTCTTAAGCTCCTAGGTTCAGAAGATAAGAGTTTTGCTAACAAAACTAAACTTATATCATTTTGTAAAAAAAAAAAAATAAATAAAATTTAAGAGAAAAAGAAAACCGACTGAGCCAAACTATTTATAGCATTTTTGCCTTTTTTTCCTAAGATGAATTGGTGCATCCACATGCACACACTTCCAGTTTAAATACGTGAAAGTGTGTGGACTTCTTCTCACGCTTCCGTGTCCTGTTTTGATGGACAATAAGTGACTATTTTTCATGACACAGGCACGTTGAATTGTGACACCTGGGAATTTATCCACCCGCCGCTCCACTTTTTTTTTTTTTTGTTGTTGTTGTTAGCCAGAACACTAGTTACAGATATTCGGAGACCTCAGCTACATCAAGTCCTCATTAGTTCAGTTGATGAATAGCCAGTTGTGAAATTGTTAGGCTTGGCAACAGTAGCTTGACAAAATTGCACGTATAGGCATTCGTAACCTATTCAAAACAAAAAGGAAGAAAAACGAACACCCACAGAACTTACAAGGGAGACTTGAACCAGATTTTTCATTTTTTTTTTTTGCCTTACAGTGGGTCTTTATGTTCAAATAAGCTGGAAATCTTTTTGTTTTTTTTGTTCTTGTTTTACATAATGTAAAGGGGGAATGTTGGAATACCTATGATCAAATCCAGCGAGCAGTCCTCCTAGATGTGCTGAGACACACTAACTTTGCTCTGGTGTCGGGCACTCCTTTTCCTTATTAGAGAAAGCACAACTGGGATTGCTAAAATCATTCCTCACACTAGCCCATCGGTTTTGTTTGTTTTCTTATTACGTTAATGGACACACCTGATCTCTCAAAAGACACTATCAAGTGCCCTGATTAGTAAAAGTGTGAAATCATTGGGTGTTGGAAGAGGTTGCCCCTGTGCTGCTGTGCAGTCATTCACTTTGCCAAGGAGCATTAGATATTCAAACGCAGCACACAGGGCTTGTATCACTGTCTTACATTTCATGTTGTCTTTTCCTTTTTCTGTCCGCAACACTGAATTTAAGGCCATAACACTGTCTGTGTGGAAACCTGCCTGGAAATTGTGCCCAGTGTTTTGTCATTGTCTTTTGTTTTTTTTTGTTAATGCTTATGTTATGGTCATTTCAATGCAGGTGGTCCATATAGTCAGTACATTTCAACGGTTTATCCTGGCTAGTATTGGTTATCAGGGATATTGTTGCCAATAGACACAAACATCCCTGCCTCTGTGTTAATCGATTGTTAGCACATGGAGAGTCTTTTGATATAATTTTGTATTTGTTATTGCTGCTAAATCATACTTTAACCTGGGATATTTGTATGAGTATTTAGCATAGTGTGCTCGGTTTCAGGCTGAAAATACAGATGCTTAAATCTCCAAAGTTTCCTGTGTTGCCAAACCTTTGCCACATGAGCACAACATACAAAGCCCAAAGCTTGCTATCATATATCAGAATTAGCAATTATACTAGCCACATTTAGTTTAACATGATCACACTTGATTATTTGTTACTCTAACACGTGATCCAACCATATCACATGTATTTGGGTTTTTTCTGGGGTTGGCAAATGTAACATTTCTCTGGCAGGACAAGCTACTTTACCTAAGATTGGTGTCAGGAGTCTGATCCAGAGTTTGATCACACTGTGGTGGAGAGTCCTTTTAAAGTAAAGGTTTGACCCTTTAGGAAATATGCTTGTTTGGTTTTAGGTGGGGGAGCTTAATGAAATGATTGATACTGCCCCTTTGTTTGTCTAAACGTGAAGGTGCAGCCTAGATATGTGGTAACCTGGAAACTGGGGTAAACTGAGCTATAAAGCTATTTCACTAAATGGTTTTTAAAATATTAAAATAGTTTCATCTGCCTATAATGGGTGGTTATGTTCTCTAATATTTCAAGGTCCCTGCATCAAGAAACATTCTGAACATACTCATCCATTAAAACTATTTTTGCACAGATTTAAGTGTGCAAAATGTTTTGGAAGTTGTTTTTCCTCAGTTTCCTGTCTTTATGCTATCCTAAGCTAACCTGCTGCTATCTGATGTGTATCTATTCAAGAGTTATTATCCTTACCTTATGTATTTCCTAAAATGTCAAACTATTGCTTTAAAGTTAAATCACTAAAGGCCTTTTACTTCACCTACATACAAGAAACTACCACCTTGTGCAAACCGAAGATTTGACTTAAACCTTAAAGACCTTAATCCAACTAAGAAAGTTGTGCGTCTGTTTCTTGTACTTGCTTGCTGTTTATACACACACCGGAGCCATTACTCCTCCAATTGTGTGACTTCTACTACACCAACCTTTTGAGTCCAATGCTTCAAGCTTAATGGCTCGTCCCTGGTTGACCAAAGATAACCCACATACATCTGCCCCAGCGCCATGTTTACTCTCCTCTGATTACAGCCGTGCCACAAAGCCATCACCTACTTTTTTTGTAATTATTAATAGTGCCACCACCTGTGGAGAATTTGCAGCAGTGTTGTGTTAGCGTGAACTTGTGTGTATGTGCCTTTTTACATCAAGGCAAAATTGGGTATCAGTTGTTTGATGGGTATTGCTGTTTTTCAACCAGTGCAAGAGCAAACAAGTAATCAATGCTCTTGGAGCAGAAAAATATCTCAGTATTATGTAAGACAAAGCAATACAGAGTTATAATGTTATAAATAAATTGTGGATGTTTTGTGAGGGGCCACTCAATATTTATGTTTTTTTTTTTTCTGAATTTGTGTTTTGTTAGTTTCTTTTGTATATGAGTATTTCCTTTTTTCTGTAGTGATTAAGTCACTTAGTTTGATTTATTCAGCTCTAGTACATTTCAATTTTGATGATTTCATGAATTTGTTTTTTTTATTACACTGAAGAGATGAAACTATGGACCAGTATGCCAGATCAGTCAGTCTTATGTCTGCAAGAGTGTTCGAGTGATGTACGAGTTGGGTGTTGGACGAGTATGAATTGTTGTGCGTAAAAAGTTGTGTTTGTGGAGCCAAATGCAGAGTTTCTGTCGAACTGGAGTGACTTAATGGAAGGCTGATTATCTTATTGACTGAGAAAAGAGAAGCATCAATGCAGTCTTGCCTGTCTAGATGAATGAAGCCCTCCTTTCAGGGATGAGCACTAGTGCCATACTCTCCTTTTCTTATTGTTACTTTTTCTCAATTGCTTATTGGTGTATAAACAAAACACATCTGCCCATATTGATATTCAGAAGTCACTAACAGAGATTTTCTTCTTGAGATATACTAATTTATTTTGCTGCTGAAAATGACAATCCCCTTTGTCATGTTAGGTGCAAAATGATTTCAAATATCCATTTTTAGTTTTGATAATTTACACTGCACAGATGTTTCTACAGTGCTTTTGTAAACATTTCTAGTGTATTTGCAAAAAAATTAAAGTTGCAATTAAGTGCAAAATTCACATGATCGTCTGTCTTTTGTATAACTGACAATTGTCTGAGAACGATTTTACCTCCCAAGTGTATGTATGGGGGAAATTTACCATTTAAATTCCTTATTGTGGGTCTCACCTCTACAGAATCATCTGACTCTACTGCACTTTAGATGAGTTTCAAAGTTTAATACTTTACTAAATACTAAATACTAAAAAAAAAAAGCCTTTTCTTCTTACAAAGCATTTCTATTTGAAGTTTTAAACCTGGTCAGATGGTCTAGATTTAAACTGAGATTTAAAACAGCTTAACTAGTATTTGCAAGAATGTTTAGTGAAGTGCTGAAATGTATGCACATTTGCTTTTGTATCAGGAATCCAGAAAAATTCTGATAAATCTGACGGTACAGTTGGGTGCAAAATTTGTAGCCCCTTATTTTGAATTGGATTTTTTTTTTTCTTTAATCAACATACTATTTCACACATTTATCTGGTACAAATGTTCTGTCATCAGTTAAATTTTGATTAATTAAGAAGGAATGCTATCTTTTGCAACCAACTGTTTGTCTTAAATAGCTATAGGCTATAGCCAGTATTTGTTAGCTTAGCATGAAGATAATCCTCATCTATTGGTTTGTACAAAGAATTAGAGGTGTAACATGTTAATTAGTGAACTTCAGAGGTGCTGGAAGCTGGATTTTGTTGCCACTTGCATCAACTGATTTATTCTCATTACCAGTTTTAATGCTAAGCTAACCAGCACCTCGCAGTAGTTGTAAATGAGAGGTGTCAGTTTTCTCAACTACCGCTTGGGGAAAAGAAAATACAAAGTGTAGTACCACTAGGTACAAATTTAAATGTTCTTTATCATGAAGTTGCTTATAAATTCAGATTCTTACCTTTTATTACTTCCTTATGTGAACATGTAACTGGCTTTCATCATCTATTTATAAAAGTCTGATTAAACACAGTCTTGATTTTGAAATCTCCTTCAAACTGTGATTAAATAAACAGTAGTGGGACAAAGACTTAATGTTTCTGTGAGTAAGTACAGAAATGTTAAAGTACACAAATAGTGTACTGTACTGTCCAAAAAATAATTGAGGGTATCTAAACTTACTGCCTCCACGATTTCAAACCTTTTTGTGATAGTTGTGGCCTAGAATGCTTGATTTTTTGTGACAGCTTTTCTAAACAAATTTTGATGCTCATTGCTTTGTTTCTATCATATTTTAAAGTTGCAAGGCTGCATCAAAATCAAGGGATTAGTGGAACTAATTGTTGCAACATCACAAAATCCTGGAGGGACTGACATGGACTTTACTACAGCTAGGGGATATTTTTTTACTGTGTTGCAATTAGTTAAGAAATCCAGCTAGGTTTTTCCAGATGTGCATGCATATTAAAATGGAACTAGGTATTTGTAAAAAGGCTAAATGTCAGGGTATAAATGGAACGTATGTAAGTTAAGCATAAATCTAAAAGTCACAAACTTAAGGTATGGTAAAACTATATATATAAAATATAATTTCATTTAAATGACTATTCTGAATAGGAATGGGAATATTTCCCTGCAAAATACAAAAAATAAATTTAGCAGAACTATGTTCTTTCAATCTGATGACCCTGTACATTTGTCTTGTGACCCATTGAAAGAGTTCAACCCCATGACAGTTAAATGCTGCTCATATTGTGATAAGAACCTGTCCTTTTCTTACTTCAGTAAATAGGGTTTTGAATGCAGGACATGTACGTAATGGAGCACGTTTAGACTGCTGTTTTGTACTTTTACTTAATAGATATGTATATCGAATTACACACAGTCTTGACAATGCTTCCGAAAAAAGCATTTGGTAATAGACCTTATTCCTGAGTCAAAGCTGTTTCATTTGTTTTTCTTGTGAACATCTGGATAAACACACAACGATTAAAGAGAAAGGAGTTTTGCCAGAGTCGTTTTTGCAAAAACATTTAATAAACTCCGGGAAAACCCTCCATTTCCCCCACATGTGAGACCTACATCTGAACAGGTTTGTACAGGTTTTCAGGGACTATGCGAGGTCACACTATTCAGTTCATTCAGTGATAAACCCAAAACTCACAAGGGCACACATGTGTACACAGTGTCAACTTTCTGTTCACTATTCCACCTGGTAGCCTCGGGGGAGTTGTGTTCTGTGTGTCTGAACTACTTGTATGTTTCTGGCCTTGAGATGATCATGTCACGGTCTGCAGACGTCAACACATACGTACATTCTCCTTCAGCTTTATTAACACGTGGTGTCATAGGCTGCTGACACTGCAAGTCACTTCTGCTGATTGCCTAATTCATTCGCTTGCAACTGTTGCGTTTTTTTTTTATTGATGTTTGTTAAGCAATATTTAAACTGCACACACCCACCACAACTTCTCATTTTGTGTCTTTAACAGTAGTAAGCAAAAGAACACAAGGAAAATGACACAAATCTAAAGAAATGTAGGATTCATTAACATTAATAAGCCCTCAAATTATTAAGAACGCAAGATAAAGTGATGGTGAAAGCACTGTCAACATAGCGGACACATCATGCAGAATGAAAGAAAACAGCAAACATTAATAATACACAATATTACAACAGAAAAAAACAGTCAAGCAACATCACTCAATACTTAAAAGCGCAAGTATATGTAAATACTGTGGTGGAAAGTAACATTAAGTAAGTAAACTACATCTACTTACATTTTGTTTACATTACTTATGTTTCTACCGGAGTTTTTCCACTTTTTGGTACTTCTATGTTACTCATTTTCAGAGGCAATATAATTTTATTACAGCTCATTTTATACTGTAGGGACATTTCAGATTCAGAGTAATAAGAAATGCTACATATTCACCAGACTTTGATTCCTGATGTGAATTTCTAAAGCTACACAGCAGTATTTAAAGTAATTAAGATCTTCATCAAACCACTGAATATAGTTTTTTAAATCATTTCCATCGCTACCAGATTGCAACATAGACACATGAATGTATCAATAGTTATAATCTAATGTGACTCAATCTAATCTAATCAATGTGATAAAAGCCTTTTTCTTATTAAGAACACTTGATTTTGTTATTTGAAGTATTCTATGATCTAATACATTTGTACTTCAACTTCAGTAATATTTTACATGTAGAACATCATCAACAGTGTATAACTGTAGTATTGTTTTTTTATTTTACTTTTTACTTACTAACTACATGCATGTACTCTATAAGAAACAGAAACTTTTAAAGACTATTAAACTCTATGTTGTTGATGACAATGGGAAGGTTTAGCCCAGAGCTGTTTTACAAAATATCTCAAAATAATACATCAAATACAGTACTTGAGCAAATGTACTTAGTTATTTACCACATCACACATGCAGAGCACACAGGCCTGATGAAACTTTATCTAAAGTGAAGACCTTTTTTTTTTTACCATTTTCTACTGGTGTCCTGGCTAATTTCCTGTAAAAACTGTTATAATTTTGAAATATTATGCTATTAAAGCATAGGTGCCCTCACAACTCACTGAATACTCATTCCATGAATAGACACAGCTTAATTAAAATTGCATTATGAAGTATACTCAGGCTTTCAGTTTATGCTAAATCTGACACTGTGAAGCTCTAAGAAGCTGAACATATCTTCATTAGAAGCCTCACAGCTAAGACCACCTGCAGACAGTGAACAATTCGTGCCCTCTCCACTAGAACACTAGGTCTAACTGTGTGCTTCTCGTGTTCTAGATTTCACCAGTGTGTGATTGATGGTGATGGGGGTGGAGGCTGGGTGTGAAAAGATGCAGTTGGGGGAAGGTGACGTTTCTAAAGAAGATCTCACTTACATGTTCCATGTGTCAAAAAGGTTGATTAAAAGATAAAACACTTTTAATAATGGAAATTAACTAAGTAGTAATGGTATTTTTACTTTACTTACTAGGATCTGAAAATTTCCCCCACCTGCTTCTTGTTGTCTGACAGTTGTGTTTATGCACTTTTGTACCCTCTGCTGGTGAATCTGAAAACCAACCCGATTGATCAGAAGGGACGTCTGGAAAAACACAATTATCAACAACTAATTTAGTTGATAAAAACACACGTTACTTGTTCCAGCTTTAAAAATGATCTTAACAGAGAAGATAATAGGGGTTTTGTTACTGTGGCCCTGAGGTGCAAACACAACATTTTAGAAAACACAATTTAAGCTATTGACGAGACAAAATAGGCAATGTCACTTTTGAGTGCGGAAAACTTGTATAGGAAGAAATGTTAGGGTTTAAAGATCAGTGGTCTGTGTTTTCAGCAAAGCTACACTCATACAAATGAGTTATAATTCCCTCCATAATCATCATTATTGGACAGCTGTCAG
The DNA here is from genome assembly GCF_033026475.1 of Channa argus. NCBI lineage: Eukaryota > Metazoa > Chordata > Actinopteri > Anabantiformes > Channidae > Channa > Channa argus. Next base: position 6,699,561 of record NC_090207.1, read on the forward strand.
TTTTTAAATTGTTCAAACCCTTGAATGAATTTTACCTGAAACATCCACACAAGTGAATTTTGACAGATTTATTCACAGTAAATACAGCATGCTAAAAAAAAACCTGCAATAAAATACCCATATTTTACACACAACAAAACTGCAAAGAAGTACACTGATTTTAACTTTTCATGTCTCGTTTGCTTTTGTAAAGGATGTCAAACTCTGTCAGATCTAATTCAAACGGATAAAATGTACCTTTATTTAATCTAAGTGTCTTAAAAGAATCAAGACAGTTTGGTTATTAGCTGGCAGTTAGCTTTGCTTAGCTTAGCATACAGACTACAAACAGGGCAAAATAATCTGCTTACCAGCTTCTTGTTTTGTATGTACTACTGAACATGTTACCATGTAAAAAACACTGGCTGTTTGCCTTTATTTCTGCTCATACATTAAGCTAAGCTAAGCTAGGCTAAGCTAACTAGCTGCTACATGTGTCTTCACAATGAACCTGTACAGATTTAACTCACTGCAATACAAGTGCATTTCTCAAAATATCAAATTACTCCAGTAAAACATGATGACAGTTCTGGGCCTTAAAGCACAATTTTGAAGGTACACGTATTATTCTAAGCATTAGTTTCATTAAAATGTGAGTTCTCGGTTCTGGACAAGGGTTCGTATCCCACCTGAGACAAAGAGGGACCCCATTACTTCAATGGCAGCTGACACAAAACGTCATCAGTGTTTCCATGACTTATGTCATCTCAAGAAGTTAAAAAGTTTCAGCTGCTAAGGCACCAGCAACATTTAGTTGCAAGTATTTAGTAATGATGAGCTGCACAATTATTGTTATAGATTAGTAGTTTTTAGTATTTTTGAATTCTTTAAAATGAGTGTAGTTACACAGAGGGAAAAAAACTAAGCTACTAGAAATTGATGAACAGAGTATGACCTGCACACTGACTCAGAGACGTTTAAAATAGAGAAGACTCAAATACAGGAAATTACTAAAACATTTCCTATTTTGGAAAATGAGGTAGATGTCACAAGTGTGAAGATTTTGTGGTTTTCAGTCTGAGGAAAAGAGTTCCTTTAAAAATAATTTTTACTTTTCCCTTTATGTTATGTACTTTTTGACAGAGCATAGATTAACTATTCTAATAACTGATTCATTTGTTCATGCTCTTGGGATAAAAATGAAAAGTCTTGTTAGAGTCATAAATTTAAACACTACCTAATTTGTCTTAACATGATGCTAAATTGAATTTTTCAATTTTTGAATTTTTATTGAGAGAAGTTATAAATTAGGAATCTAATCAAGTAATTGCAAAAATCATCAACAGATTAGTCAATAATGATAAACATTACGACTTGATGAAACACCAGTGGGAATTAAAACGTACGTTTAAAAACATCTGGAGTCAGGGTGCAGCTGTTACTCTTTTAATATTGAAATTATTTACATAAGCTGTAAAAATAATGATGAATTTAGATAAAAATATAAAACTCCTTATAAGAGCTGTGATCACAATATCTAATAATGGTATTTTAATACTCATGAAGCCTAAGCATGATACCTTTTTGTGTCTGTGTAGTTTCTAACTATATATCACTTCTTGTTCATGCAGCTTTAGCTCGCCCACACTTCTTCGATCAATAAAACAAAATGAGCAGTTGCTGTCAAAAACCCTGAACTCTAACCTTCCTCCTAATCCCGTGTGATCCACGCAGCTCTCGCTCAGCTTCATCCTACGTCTTAAAGTGCGTCATTAAAGCTGCTTGCATTGGCTGCGTCTCCCCACCTGCCCCTTCTGTGCCTGGCTGCACAAGAATCTGAGCTGGGGTCGCTCTCCGTTTTTATTCCTCCCTCCCAATCTCTGCTAAAACACTGGGATCTCCCTCCAGCTTGGTGAGCTCAGAGGTGGTGCCCATGAACATGCTGCGTCCTCGTTCCAGTCGGCTCTTCTTGTCCGTGAGGCGGAAGGCCTCCATGAACTCATCAATGTCAATGCTGCCGTCCTTGTTGCTGTCGATGGTGATGGCTAGGTCAGAGATGGCCTCGTCTGTGATCTCCATCTTCAAGTAGACGCTCAGCAGCTTCCAGGTCTGCCGAAAATCCTCAATGGTGATGAAGCCTGCGGGAGAGGAGGTTAAACCCAAAAAGCTGAAACAGGTGGATGCTGATGGAGGAAAATGTGTGTGTCACTGTGTCACTGTGTGTGGTTTTCAGAGGGATAGAAATAGTAGATCAGTGGGTTAATCCTCATCTGGGACGATTAAAACCGTGACCGGCTGTGGCCTATTTTGAATGCTGTAGAGAAGTGAACTCAGTAAACATCTCTATGTTGACACAACAAACCCTTTAAAAAGCCCTGACACACTTTATGCTGAACCAAACTGTCTTTTATGAGATTACGTCTGTGAGTCAGTGCTCTAAGTTGTTGATCATAAGGCTGTTTTATTTTCCAGTTGATGAAGAATGACTGAGGCATTATTGAAGCTTGATGGAAAAAAACAGCTTTCTGGCCTTCAAAAGATTTAATGACAAAATAATTAACGCCACGCTCCCTTTATGGTCCTAAGAAACTCCATTCATGTAAAATTAAGTTAGTAAAATACAAGTTGGTTTGTAATGTCATAAGGATTAAAGGGCCACTATTTTAGAAGTAAATTTTTTGGAGTGCCCCTTTAATCTTCATGACATCTATTCTTTTTTAAATTGTTATGATCTTATTAGTCTTATTAATGGTGAGCACAATTTCTTCTACAACAAACTTTGCTGCTATTTGCAAATAAAACAGTTTTCCCTGTATAATCTCTATATGTGGTTACAAAATGTTTTTTATTGTACTGATTTCTGGGTCACTGGTGGTAAAATATAATATTTCTCTGAATTTCTATTTCTAACATAGAGATACATTTTTATCTGATTTCATGTCTTGATTTGTTTGCCAAAAAACATTTTAGCTGGATTTTAGCCTTAAAAGAAACAGAACATACTGCTGATTAATAGTGTGCACAATGTTCCCAGCTGATATGCAACTCATTTTACCTGAGTTGTCTGTGTCTACAATCCTGAAGATTGTCTCCAAGGTGGAGCGGTGCCGATACAATGTCTCAAGCAGACTCTGGTCAATGTGCTGCAGGATGAGAACGGTAAAACAAAGTGAGATGTCCTAGTGGCGAATATTTAGCAACACAATAGAAGTTAGAATCTCTCTTAATCGTTCGCTCATATCTCCCTCATTCTCCAAAAATACTGTATAAGCAATATTTATTCGAAAGGTAACAATCCCACATTAGTATTTCTGCAACCATCATCCATTCTCGCTTCCTTACATCTGTGTTGGGCCTTTTGATTGCGAGCTGGTTGAACCAGTCCTGGTAGTCAATCATGCCGTCACTGGTTTTGCAGGTGACCAGCTGCGAACGCATCATCCTCCAGGGCAGATCGAGGTGCATCACACTCTCCACTGCAAAGGCCCAGTTGTTCAGAGACACAAGACCTGATAACCGGACAATAACAAAAACGTTATTTTCTTTGTGATCTGCTACAGAAAAATTGTAGGGTGGCTAGTTTCAAAACATCAGATTTAAGCCTAATTATTGTTAGACTGTAGCATCTTTTTTCTCTCTGATTGCTTCGCTTCCTCACAGAACATCCTCATGGCAATTAAAACTCCAAATATCATGCTAATTAATATTATCAGACACGGTTTTTAAATATTAAACACTACCTCATATTTACACTATGCAATATTATTGTTATTATCATTATTATAATACCATTGTTGTAATGCAGATGCATCTCATTACTGAACCTAGAGATGATGTCAAACTGCTACAGTACCCTGCTACACTGTGTCCGATACTCACACACACCTGATTATCATTTAAAGATTTTAAAACAGGGTTGCAAGAAGATAAATCACTGTAATAGTTCAGTTTCGAATATTTCATGCTTCTGTGAAACTGTCCATGGATCTGGGAGTAGGTTAGTCCTGTTGTTTTTTTACTGAATAGGGATTATGATGTTCCACACCGAAACAAAGATGTCGACTCACATTTCTCCCTAGCTAGACATAGACACTGTCCTTTGGGAACCATGAGAAAGAGAGAGGTTTATGTAAGGTCTGTAATAAAATTACACTTGATCTGCTGAGGGCTAAAGTGGTTCATGAAACATACGTCACACACCTGTGTTCTCACTGTCAAACTTTCTGAAGGCACATATGAGGTCAGATTTGTGCGCAAACAACTGCTCTCGTAGGACTTTGAGTGCCGAGCGCTCAGTCCTTCCAACACTGCAGACAGGATAACAGACAAAGAACCGAATTAAAGGCACATTCAAAGCAGCCAGGAAACAGTAAGCAAGTAAATCTATATAAAATACACAAAGTAAATTCAAATTATTTTTACATAAAGTAAAGCAATGCTTCAAACCAGCAACTGATTAACTGGTAAGTTGTAAAAAGTGATCAGATAATGTATTTGCAGATCAGGTGGAATGATTTACAGTTCGGATGAAGACTTTTCTGGTAGTTTTTTTTTTTTTTTTTTACCTTTGTCTTACAGTGAGCTCTCTGGTCATGCTGCTGGCCTGGTACTGAATCACATAAGGCACAAGGTCTGGACCCAGCTTGACGTAGGCCCCCCTGTTGCTTCCCACATCATAGTAATTGGAAGCAGAGAACAGGGTCAGAACCTAAGACAAATAAAGACTTCATGTTTTAGTGCATTTTTAAGCCTCCTCAGCGATGAACAAGACAAAGTATGTAGGTATGACACATCTGCAAACCTTTTCTCACACTCATGTATTTATGTGGAAGATTACTAAACTGTGAGAGTCTCTGTGGGCCATCAGAATCTAAATTCACCTTACGGTTGTGGCAGAACTCATACCCATCCTGTTTACACTCATGGGAGCGGATGAGGAGCTGTAGGTTGTGTCTGCTTAGAAAGTCCTCTGTGACATCAGGGCCCCAGTAGCAGCCTCCACCCCGCACCTCGTTGGGTATGCAGCCATCCTGAGTCATTGGGTCACTCCACAGCAGGTCCAGGATCTGGAGGCACACAGAAATGACTTTTGACTTGGGTAAAGTTTGTTTTGTTTTTCTATTACAGCTGAAGTGGCACAAATCTATCTGATCAAATTAAAATAAAGGATATAATAAATATTAACCCCCTTTAAAAGGAACTCAAGGAAATCCTCACAGGCAAATAGTTCTTTTTATAGGCACTGTAGACTGCAAACACAAATAAAATAATTTAAAAAAGCAGCTTTGTGATCCTTTTAATTTACACTTAACACTATAATAAAACTTGTGTGTCCACTATTTCGAGATGTCCTATCAAATACCTGCTAAAATCTGCTTTACTTTATGCTTGAGGCTAACATGCTAATCAAAGATCATAGGAAACTTTCTCCTGCTCTTACTTCTGTTTCCACTGCTTCAGTGCATACAAACACCTCAAAGCATCACTATTTACAGTGATTGAGCAGGCTTAGACTTGAGCCCCCATGAGGCAACATACTGTGGACATCAGACAGTCCTTAAGGTGGTGGCAGTCTGAAAAGTAGATTGACCTCATGGCAGAGGGATTAATGACATGTTGGATTACAACAAGTTAAGGTCCACAGCACCTCCTCTAAGGTGAGTGATGATTTCTAAAGTAAGCCTTTATCAGGTCGTGACTCAGGAGAGATTTAATCCATTGAAACTGCGCCAAGTGACAAAATCCATGACCTCTGACAAAAATAACTTCTTTTCTGAACAACAAGGTCCCAAACAATTTTGGTAGTTGTTCTTTAAGGCCTGAGAACACACAGAAACGAACTTGCAGCAAACAGTCTTCTTGCCCCATTGGGTTGCAACAGTGGTTTAGTTTCCTTTTCTTTATCACAACTTATTGGCTTTTAAAGCACCTACTGTATATTAAATAATGTTTGTCACTTACAGTGTTGGTCCAACAATCTTTAGGAGCAATAATAATACAATTCTCGAGTATCTGAGTAAAGATCAGTTTTTTATTCCTTTATCACCTGTTTCCACTCGTCCCTAGCACTGTCACTATTGACAGAGTCAAACGAGACAGATGTCTCTTTTTCTGAGGTATTGACTGCTGGGTTGAACATGGACTGTCTCCTCCTGCGGCTCTCCAGGCTGTCCTCCCTGTTCACTTTGATCCGGTCGGAGAAGTCCTGCAGCGAGCGGTTCTGGAAGCTGTTGCGTGCTCCCATAGGTTTGGGAAAAGTGAGGGAGGCCCGACGGTGGAAGACCCTGTTAGAGGACCAAATGTCCTCTTCCATGTCTGAGTCAATAGATGTCCCTGTTGAGCTTGCGTTTTTTTTTTTTGGAGGCCTCAGCGCTGAAATATACTGGGAAAGAGAGGAGATCACAAAATTCAGGAGATCCCAATGATTCCTAAAAGGCCAAAAATGAAAATCTATTTTATCCAGCATATATTCACATTGTGTCTGTCCACTCTGGCGAGCACATTTAGGTCTGTGGTGTCTGAGATCCCTCCGTGGAGGACCAGCACCTTCTGATCGATCACCGTCGCTAACGGCAACCAGCTAAAAATCTTCTGCAGCAGCTTCAGGATCCGTTTGCCATGCATCTGGTCAGAAACACACACTTGGGAAGTGACTTTCATCATCCTCCTCGTTTTAAAAAAATAAAAAAAATCAGTTTTACTGCAGTTGATGGTTTTATGTTATAGGCTATATTTGGGTTTGTGCTTTTCTCTCTTTGAGGGTTACAACTTTCTCATAACGCAGTGGGTCTAAAAGCTTTCTTAATGACACAATGGTTTAAAACTGTAAAAGCATCGTCTAAATCATTTAATAGATTAGTTATTAGCCACAGCAAAGAAATACTCTTACTTGACTTACTTTGAAAAACTCTTGTCAAACTCTTTAGAATTTGAAAACTTATCTCTTGGAAAAGGACCAAGATCATTTTAGAAACTATTGTAACAAACATATTGTGTCCATTTATTAAACAGGGGTATTCATATAGAATTAAAACACAATATCCAAAAAATAGATTTTCTAAATAGATTTGCGGTCACTTTTCTGGGTCTGATTCATGAGAAGCCAACAGAGTTATCTGGTTTAATGATGTCGAATCAAAGCTGTGAAGAGGAGTGACCAGATTTGTGCTGGGAATAAAGAACGGCTATACAGTATTCGGTTTTACTGGGAAAATAAACACCAAGGTGATTGCGACCATTTTAGGTTGCTGCTGCAAAAATAGCAGGGATAAACACATATTGTGGCCGTGTTGGCTCGCTTGCATGGATCAGAAGGGGATTTAGGTTTACATGATACGAACCCACCTTGTATTTACTCAACACCTCCTTTGTGAAGCCGTACCTACGTGAGCCAGAAAAACACAAGAGAACTTTCAGAAATAGAGGTTTTTGATTACACCTGGTGAATCTGGACAACAGGAAACTAGAAAAGGTGGTTCTGAGATTAAATCCACCAGTGTTGAATTTCATTTTACCTAAGGTTGACAATGTGGTCCTCGTGATTCCCTCTGTTGAGGTAGACGTCACTCGGATAAACGAGCAGGAATGAAAACAGAATGAGAAGGATCTCGATGGAGTCTTTGCCTCGGTCTACAAAGTCTCCGTTAAACACGTAGGGTTTCTCCAAGGATGGCATGCCATTCTGTAATGTAAAGAAAGTATACCAAACATTACCTGACTATAGCTTGTCAAATGTAAGAATTGTAGGGTTTTATTTTTAAAGTGAGGTGTTGGACAAAACATTTGTTTCATGATGTCACAGTGACAGTTTCTTAACAGTCGACTACATAAAAAAATAATAATTTAAAAGAAAAAAATGGCCAACAGATTACTTAATGATGACATTGTTTTTTAGCAGTACTTACAACCCTACTGAGTTCATAATTTGTTTTTAAAATGTTGTGGCTCTAAGTCAGTTTTTAAAAATTTGTAATTGTAAAAGATTGGACCTTGTAGAAAATCAGCAGCAGGTCTTCCAGTTGCCCATGTAAATCACCTGAAAAAAGGGCATTTTATTAAAAAAGCAACAAACTGAAAGAAAATATTTATATTTCTGTCTGGACACGAATAAAGCTTTATAACAATTGATTCTTGCTCTGAAATAACTCCTCTTGAACTGTAGTTAGATGAATGTACAGTAGTGGTGCCTTAAGGGTTTCAATCAGCGCTACAACAAAAATGTGAACCAGCACTGCCTCTTATAAACCCCTTCACCTGTTCTTTATTTGGCAATTAGCTCCTCTACAACAAACCTGACTAGATTGCTGATTAGTTTCTATGAATTACTAATTATTTCTCTGTTTAAGAAGCTGATCACTTCCATACTATTTCTCTCAATCTAAGGTCAAATCAATCAAGCTCACCACAAACTGTGATTTCTTTGCTGTGGCAGGTGGAAACTCGGTTGATGTTTGGCAACAATCTGAGCAGTTTCCATGTCTCTAGCAGGAGCTGGAGGACATAGCGTGAGTGCAGCTGCTACTGGGAGAGACACTGGTTAGCAAGTCAGTTTTGGGCATGAAAAGGAAGTCAAACTACAGTGTTTTATAAGTGCTGTGATATTCTGATATGACCAGCTTTCTGGCTGCTACCTGATGAAAACAGACATTACAAAATGTAATATCTGATTTCTTTTTGGACACTTTATATGCTTAACTTCCATTTAGCAACACTTTTATAACTTGGTTAGCTTTCATTTGATTGGGAATTCTACTTAATACAGAAAATCTTGTTGAGGAGACAATGCCGACTCCTTCTTAAACATATAAGCATGGTGTTATTGTTAGTTTCATCCAATTGCAGAGCACATGTTGGGCCCAGTGATGCAAGTTGTGCATTTGTCTTCCATCAACTACAATGTAAATATCACATTTGCTTTAGTATCAACAAAGCTTACTGAATTGTAGTGAAGTAAAAGTAACATACAATGGAAATAGTTTACTTAATATCTGAGTATATTTACTTGTGTGTTATTTGATTATTATCCAACAGCATTGAATAATCACTTCAAAGAAACACCTTTAAAAATTGTGAACTAGTTATAAACCCTGGTAACCAAGCCCCCTAACCTGCTTGTTTTCTAGCTCCCTGACCCACCCACTGCCTAGGTGAGGTGTGTATGATCAATCAGCAGCTGAAAGATAGCAGGTGGGGTAAAAACATAAAAAAATAAGCAGACCAGGGAGCCTTGAGAACCAGGGTTTAGAACCCCTATACTAGTGCACTATAACTGTTCCTTTAATTTCACAAATCATAGATTTTTCTGTTTTTGCATCTGTATAAATTAAAAATAGGTTTTCTCTTATATGATTTATCGATGCTATTTAGAATTAACAGAGTAGGGATTACTGTACACTGTGCAATGCTGATGGGAGTAAAATAATGTCCCATCTCCGAGCACAGTGAAACCAAACTAATGGGTGTCACAGGCTGGTTAAAAGTAATGTATTGTTGTGCTCTTACTTTTTTGTTCCTGAAGGCCTCCACCAGCCAGACTGCCTGCTCCACGGTCAGTGGGAAGGTGAGATGAGGTCCTGAGTAAATCTCCGGGACCTCGATGTTCTTGTAGCAGAAGTACCTCTCCCACTCCGTGTCCCGACATATTTCATTTTCTCTAAAGATGTGTGAGATCAAATTTCCTAGAAGATAACAGTTCAGAGATTCTGTTTTGCAAAAGCCAAACAGATATCCGTGAATCCAAACTTCGAATCAGTGTAGAAATCTTACGTTCATTGCTTGATGGTGTGAAATTGTCCATGAGATAGCCGAGGAAATTATAAAGCTGCACAGTGAAGAGAGAGGAGTTCAGACTGTAGTTTACCCAGTAACATACTGAGCTTTAAATCATCTCTGGTAGTTTCTCACCTTTATCTGAGCCTGTTCTCCAGAGTATTCGATGGATTGAAAAATGTGCCAGGTATATCTCCTCCTCATCTCTGTGCGGGCTACATACTGACGATACCATCGCTGAATCAGAACAGCAGCTTTTATAGCTGAGACAGAGACAACAGGCACTCAGAAAATATTAAATATAAATAAATATTTCTATTAAATCACGTTGATGATTTTACATATGTTTGCAACACATAAAAAAATAAAGATATTGTGATATTCTGTTATATTGCTTACTCTCGGAAACATTCAAAGACCATAACTTACAAAACAAAAGAGGAAAATCCTAGTATTAAGATAATTTGTTAATCCAGTTTAATATTTTGACAATATCCATTAGACTCATGCTGGTACTGGTGACCCTGGAACTGTTATTTTGTTTGCACACATTTTTGGTTGTCTTAAATTTCCCTCTGGATCAATAAAGTATCCATGTAAACCTAATATTTTTTGTTTAGTTTTACTAGACAATACATCTACGGATCAAACTAATAAGCAGAGTAATTTCATGTTGCCGCCCTACTTTCCTACTGTCAATTAACATTATACATTGCTTCACTTCAGTTTTACCTGAGTTATAACTTTTGTTTATTTTTTTGCTTAAATTTGACGTTTGATTTCTCTACTCCATCAATTCTGACCATGGTGAGGTTTATATCATAGGAACAACAGCAACACAACAAACAATGTAAGACAGGTGTTGCTTACTTGTAACAGCTGCAGGCAGTAATAGAGAAAGATAAGAAATGCAGGCATGTTAATATAATAAACTTAATAGACTGCAGTTAAATTGTGAGGAGGAGGTTAAAAGCGCTGCATTTGCCTGTGTTTTATGAAGGATCATACTTTTACCTTTTTTAGATTGCCTGTGGAACTGGTCGGACTTTGAGACACCACATCCCATGACTGTTCCTGTTCAAAACACCAAATCACTTACTGAAATTAACTTCAACATGTGGCCATAATATTTTTTTATTCTTCTAGATTCAGAACACTTTTTATTATTTTTTTGTTTATAGTTGTGTCCAAGATGATTTTGAAAATAAGCTCCTTAAATGGGCGTTTTGTTAATCATGTCTACATTTAATTGAACATGTGACTACATATTTACTAATTCAGATACACACCCACAACTCTTGCATGAACATTTCCTATTACATTACCAGCCTCTTCAAAACATGTCCATTCACATAGTGGAAATTCACTCGTGTCAGCAGCTTTGTTCCCTTTTAATCTCGTTATCTGCTGGTTCACGCCAATCCTGCATCAGAGGACTGTTTTTGTCTGAATTCTACAGAGGCTTACATAATGGAATTTATAAAACTGAAGAGGCAGGAAACATCCTGTGCTGTTATTTTGCTGAAACACGACAATTACAACTAATGACAATTACAAGCAAAATTTTCCAAAAGAATGAAAAACTATGAGACAAATTTTACACAACTCTAAGAAAAAGCACTTTAAACTAATATTTTGACCAGGACTAGTCCTCAGGTGCTTTAATTTTTCTTCTGACCAAATGAAGATCAGAAAATGAGCAAATCTGAGAGTTATGCCATCTAATACCCTGCCTGCATATTAGACAGGACTAATTTACCTCCTAAAAAAGTAATACAAAACTGTAAATGAGCCGTTTACTTACGTGGGAACCTCCTCTATCCAGTCACCAGCTCCCAAATTGTTTGGCTGTGTGTTAGTATTTAAACAGCCATTTGCTCTGTTTCATCCTCCACCCGGATCAGGTCAAGAACTGCAGGGTGTCAGTCAGAGCGGTCATCGTATGTGGAGGAATGATTCACCAGAGTCTTCATGTATGAGCTCCCTCAGTCTGTGCTGTAGCTGGTTTAGTCTGCACCAAGCCACAAGTAGATTACTTGAGCTAATTACTTGATGCGACTAGAGTGGTCTTTATATAGGAAGACGGCAGAGAGCAGAGTGCAGGTTGGTGTTGGCATGTTGGTGTTCAGGAGTAGGACCCAACCACATCTCCCAAGAAGTTTCTGACTGGTTTCTGATGAGGCCTAACACTGAGTCAAATGATTTATTGCAGCATAAAATGCTGCTGCTCAGGTGAAGCCCAACTAAAAAAAAAAAATGCCAAAAAGACTTTCCAGGAAACAAGTTCATATCAATTATTTGAGTACATACCTAACCTATTTTGTGTAATTATGTGTCTTTTTAGATTTTTCAATGGTTTCCAAAATATGAACCCAACAATACAGCGATCATCAGTTATAAAAAACACATTACTTTTATTTCAGTCCTTTTGCCCAGTGCCAATAGAATAATTCAACCATATACTGTATATGTGGCCTTAAGAAAAAACAATGTTTATATATCTGAAACACAGACTTGCACAGGGCCAGAACCCGTACAAAAGGTTGTAAAAATATCAGAGCAGACTTTGACAAAGCTACCGGCAGAAAAATGATCAAACTAACATATTTCTGCTACAAAATGTTATTTCTAAGCCGAAGATTCTTTTAATGTTTAACTTTTCTGTTAAATCCTGTTCATATTCACTTCTTCAGGACTAGAAATAAATCAAATAAAAAAACTGGTAGAAATAGGTAGACACTGACCAATATTATTTGAGACGTAGTATTTATTCATGTGAGCAGTAATTATAAAATAAAATTAATACTTTTTTATATAACTAATTGAATTAATATAGTAATGCTAAGATGATTTAACTCATGTTTTGCATGGTATATAGCCTATGACTACAACAGTTGCATTGTGAGCTTGAGAGAGCTTGTTTTGTATTTTAAATAAACAATTAAATTCAATAAATTTACAACGTAGCTTGAAAAGACTCTGTTTAATACAAGTATATAAAGGATCCAAGCGGCATCCTGCTACAGGAGGAATTTTTTTACAATCTTGAAACCCCAAAAACTGATTTCTGTCCTATGATGAATTCATATTAATATCAGTTTATGTTTAACAGATTAATGGTTTTGTATCAAATAGCCACTGGATATTGTTATTTTCTGACCAGTATGTTATCTTAGCTAACGCTAACGTTGCTTGAACCTAACACAAACGTTAACTGTCACTTTAGATTAGCTTCGTTAGCTGGGTGCTAGTTTTACACTAAAATATACACTTTGAAATGTTAGCTGTATAGTAGTTAGGACACAGAATTGAATGCCATTTCAAATTAGATTATATTCATTCAACACATAATTGGAAGAAAAAAAAAACGGTGCTTTACAAACACACCTGAACGCTGCCGCTCTTGAACGAACCCCTTCACTGACTAGACGTGGCCAAGGTGAGTTTAGCTAATGTTTGTTTGTCAAGTGTACCAACTTTCAATTCCTATAATAAAAAGTATTTTTATCCGTGGAAAACCTAACTGGAAGATGCAGTGTTCTGGCTAATTTTGAGCAAGTTGAAGCTATGGCTGTTGTTCCCCTTGCGATATAACAAATGCATTTAAAGTAAGGGCGTGTTCGAGTTGCTAAAAACACACAACACATCATCACCGTGGTTAGACGGCTGTTGTTCATGACCGCAGTTTAAGGCTTAACACCTTGATCTAAACTCACCAAGGTTTAACCCTCAGCTGTCTGGATCAAAAGCACACGGTCTATCCATCACACTTAAAGCTTTGCTTTAAATTACACCTGTCTGTGCTTCTAGGTTGAACCCAATTTCTGCTTTGTCCGCTAAAAACAAAAACCTAAACACCTGTAGAGGTCACTATAGTTCAGGTGAAACTTAAATGGTAGGTTCACAAGTGTGTCTCCCTTTTTGTGATTTGCAGGATGCTGTTTCTCTTCTGAGCTACAGGGGAAACCAAAAAAGCACTTTACTTTTTCTATCCCATACTTCCACAGTCCCACTTCAGAGAACCATTGAAATGTGATTATGCACAGAAACGTGAATTTTATTTACAATGAAAGTTTATTTAGGATTGACCTCAGGTCATTTTATTCAGGATGAAAGGTGTAGCATGTACATCCCCAATTCAAAAAGTTGGGGCGATGTGTAAAATGTAAATAAAAGCAGAATGAAATGATTTGCAAATCTCATCAAACCAAATTTTATTCACAGTAGAACATAAACAACATATCAGATGTTGAAACTGAGATATTTGGCCATTTCATGGAAAATATCAGCTCATTTTGAATTTGATGGGAGCAACACATTTCACAAATGTACGTATTTGTGAATTTAAAATTGAAAAGTGTCACTTTATCCTGAGTTTAATTTGAAGAGAGAATCAGGGTTAATTATAATTGGACGCACATAACCGTTTTTAATTAATGCACTGCCCCATATCATATGCCTTGATGAAGCAGAGAAGGTAAACTCCTACTTAAACATCACCTGAAAGCATCCAAATGGGGGTTGTGCCATCTGCAACCAAGCAGATACAGTAAAGCAGGTACTTTTTGAATGCCCAGTAATGAGAGACAGTCTCCATGACAAGGAAATTAGATGAAGAAGGAATAAAATTTTTGGATAACAAATACTTCATCTCAAGCTTTCTTCTGATTGATTTACAGCTTATCAAGTGGAAACTAGAAACTATGGTGTGAAAAAATGTTAACAGTGGGTGGTCATGATGCTTTATGTGGTGGCAAAGAAGATAAAATGTGAGTTTAGGAAATGGCAACACCAATATAATTAGTATATTATACAACCACTCTGTTGTGTGTTTAAGTTCCCTTGATTGTACTGTACTAAACTGTAACACGAGTGTGTGTTGTAGTCGCGTGCTAGGTGTTACCAATACACGTCAATCGATATTTATTTATCGTCTGACGTCAGCACAGTCTAGTAACTGTGACATAGACGACTTCTTCTGTGCAGACGTGGAAGTGCTTGTATTTATGGGGCGACGTTTTATTTCATATCATTTACATTTGAGGTGGGATTTTTCGTATTTGCATGCAGTGCAGTTTGCAAATACCACCATCCTGACGAGCCAATCACGTCTGCTGCAGGATGCATTGTGGGATACCTTAGGGGCGTCAAGCGACACAGTGAAATTTGATTTATTTGACAATTAAATGACGATTAAAATGGACATCTCAAACACTCTCAAAGCTGTCCTTCCTTCTGTTTATTTTTTTCTTTCCCTGTGATGAAAGAAGTTTTGGGATTTATTTTTTACCAATGTGTTGCTATGCGGTTGCTATGGTGCTAAAAGTAGTTGTCAGGGTTTACCAGGGTTTGCCTTTGTTGTGGCAGTATCTAGATTCATTTATGTCTGCGGTGGGGGTGAAAAGTAGCGTCGGCACATCCCCGCTAATAATGTTAATATGTGATCTGATTTTGTTGATTAGTTTTGTTCTCTGATGAGCCAGTAGGGTGAGCCCTGCTTACAGTTTTTTAGAAGCAAACTAAAGCAAACTAAAGCCCCTGCTAGTACTGTTCGTCTGTGTAACAGGAGGCTTCGACTGCACCTCTCCACATTAAGATAAGTGTTGGAGCATTTTTCTGTTAAAGAAGAAGTAGTCATACCACAGTGTAAAAGTATTCTCTTGCGTTTCACTTCATTAAAAGTACAAAAATATTAGTGGCATAATTTACTTAAAGTAGAAAAGAAATAAGGTGCTTATTATTCAGAATGGTAATGTATATTACATTATTGGACTGTAATTACTCAGGCTTTATAGGGTCAGTGGTTCGATCACGTAACGAAGTGTCCTTGGGCAAATCAACATTGTAAAGCGCTTTGGATAAAAGTGAGCATTTAGTATAGTAAGCTACAGACCTCATAAGATGGCACCTGTGTCCCCCTACAGTTGTAACCTGACTTCATACTCTCTATACCAACAGCTGTTTTTATTCCACACAGTCTCCAGATAACTGGTGTCTTTGTCTCTTTAATTAGAAATTGAAGTAGCACTTTATTGGAAAAAGTAACGACAACACTGGGCTTTTGGTGTCACTAAACATCAACGTCATGAAGAAAGCCATTGCTTTTAGTATAACCATTTACACAAGACGTTCGAAGAACATGGCTTCACTAAAGCAGCACTGCAAGACAAAATGGTCAAAAGCTCCTGTTGAACATTTTCCAGGTGTAATCACAGCAACAGGAAGTGTTTGCTTTAGGTTGTTTCTTCCAAAGGTGGTTCAACCAGTGATTAAAACACTGTTCCCATTACTTTTTTTTAATGTTTAATGGGTGTGTTCAATAGAGACATAAAAGGTCATGACTGTGTTTTATCAGCTTCAAAATACTGTATTGTGTTTGTTGATATCTGTGACTTTAGTAAAGATCAGATCCCAAATTTTCTGCATAAAAAATCCTGGCACTGTTAATAAATGTCCTGGTTTTCTGCAGGAAAACCCACTGTGGCAGCATCAACACCTTGGGAACAGTTTCCTAACCAACATGTGAGATTCAGTTAACAATATGTGCCCAGTGTCTCAGTCGAACATCTGACCAAGAAGCTCGTTATCTGTGCCGCTGCAGAAACAATCCGTTTGGCCCGGTCTGGGTACAACAATGGTTCAGTGTTCGCTGTCCTCGCCCAGTTTAACAGAAGTTTTTATGTCTGACGTAGACTTGTGAGGCTCTTGAGCATTTTTCTCACTGCACGTCAGTAGTTTTCAGATGTGACTAATGATTGAACAATCTGATAAGACAAAAAGCATTACCTGTGTGTCATGTTTTGAACTTCAGATTTTTTTTCAATTTCAGATGATGAGGGTTGAGGAAGATTGCTGGTTAAAGTAACAACAATTTGTAACAATGTAACGCTTGTTTCAATCAGTTGTGTTAACAGTTGTACAAAGAGGCAACAATTGTTTTCTGATTCCATGCTATGAAATTTGGGGGGTCGGTATTTCCCTGTCTGGTATAGCTACAAATTAAAATGTTTTGAATTATTACTTGGACAAATAAATGTTGGATAAATAGATAAAATGTCTGAATACATCACCTTGAACTTTGCCAACTTATGCCGCAGAGCTCTGTTTTCTGCCATTTCATAAGTCAGTCAGTCCTAATCAATGAAGTGTTAAGTGTAGCATTCATTTAAATTTTAAACACAATCAAATCAGTCATAGCAAACCTGAATTCCTTAGTGAGGGCTTTTTTATTGCACTGTAATAATCAGTCTTTACGCTTGTACTTTACAAAACAGGGAGGGAACTTCAGTGCAGTTAGTTTGAGAGGTGGGAGCATTCAACACATCGTCTACTGATCAGGCCTGACTGAGCTCTCTGTGTCAGTCTTGAGGATGAAAATCACTGTGCTGGGAGCCACTGGGCATACTGGACAGTATCTGGTCCGCCAAGCACTACAGCAAGGTCACACAGTCACCGCCGTTGTCAGGAACCCAGGAAAACTCACTGTGCATCATGACAACCTCAAGGTAAAATATCACAGAGTACGCCTTTGTCATATTCTGCTGCATGTCTTTTAGTGCTGCCGGTCCCTGCACGCTAGGTTCAAAGTTCAACGTATTGTCACATGGTAAATGTTGTGTTCATAAAGGTTTATATGAGGCAAAATCTTAAGTAGTTTTTACGTTCGTGAACAGCACGCACAACTGCTGTTGTAGGAAAACATCTGTATGTGTTTCTGTGCACACAACAAAACACTCCAAAGATAACCCTGATGCTTTTTCTCCAGCACAATGAACCATGGGACTGTTGTTATTTTGTCCTTTCTGCTTATCTTGTGAGTTCAGGGTCACCACAGCGGATCATTGTCCGCATGTTGATTTGGCACAGTTTTTACTGCCCCTACTGACGCAACCCTTCCCAATTTCCATCGGACTGCAACTGGCACTTTGACATATAGCCGGGACCGGGGATCGAACCACTGATCCTGATCTCAAACAGACATACAAATCCTAATGTTGTAAATACTCATTGAGTCTTATATACTTACATCACAAGATCACAAACATCACATGCATCCTGTTTTGACCTTTGGCCCTTGCGAACAGAGATTCTTCCTGATTTTCTGAATCTTTTGATGATATTATATACTGTAGATGGTGGATCTTCAAAGTCTTCTTAAAATGTAACATTGAGGAACATTTTTCTGAAACTGTTCCACAATGTTTAGACACAGTTTGTCCCAGATTGGTGAATCTCTGCTCATCATTACATTTGAGAGGTGCTGCCTCTCTGAAATGCTCCTTTTATATCCAGTCATGCTACTGAGCTGTTGCCAATTAACCTAATTAGTTGTCAAATGCTCCTCCATTTGTTTTTTTTATTTGCTGCAATTACTTTTCCAGCCTTTTGTTGCCCATGTTTTAACTCTTTAGAGACGTTTCGCTGCCATCAAATTCAAAATGTGCTAATGTGTTACATCAAATGATAAAATATCTCAGTTTCTACATCTGATATGTTGTTTGTGTTCTATTGTGAATAAAATGTGGGTTGATGAGATTTGCAAATCATTGGATTCTCTTTTTATTTATGTTTTACACATCGTCCCAACTTTTTTTGAATTGGGGTTGTATATATGTAGGTATATCTACTAAGTACTAATCTGTTGGTATTCAGGTGGTGGAAGCTGACATTTTCTCTGCAGACAGTCTGAAGACTCATTTTAAAGGCCAGGATGTGATCATGTCCTGTCTTGGCTTCCCAACCTACTTCTTCTCTGCTGTGACTGGCTACACCCTGTCGATGAACGCTACGATCAGTGCCATGCGAGAGGCTCAGGTCAACAGGATCATCACCATGACCTCCTGGTACACTGAGTGTAAGGTTTTTTTTGGGTTTTTTTATGTTCTGAGAGTTGTTTTGTTGTCACAGTAAATAGGTTTAGAGGCTTTGCAATTATTTTCCACATACTCCAGAGGTCAGATGTGAGAACACTGGAAGACAAGCTGACCAAAAAGCTATGTTGCTTTGTGGTCTTTTCACATGTTATTAGATTCAATGTCAGTTGATTGTCTGGAGGGGGATTGTCTATGTTTGATGGTTTAGCGTAAATTAAACGTCTGCAAAGAGAAAATAATTAAAGTACACTTAAAGCCACATCCCTTCTCTTGTTAGATAACTCTAGAACTGAGTCACCTTATCTCATCCGGTTCCTTCTGTTGCCGATGATCCGAAGCGTCCTCACCAACATGTTTGAGATGGAACAGCTTTTGCAAAAGACTGAGGACATCAACTGGACTGTGGTCCGCCCACCTGGCTTGAAGAACCTGCCAGCCTCAGGTAAAAGCAGACAGGCAGTTACTAACAGACAAACCCACGAACCTACAAAACTGAACTGAGCATTTCTTTTACAAGCCCAGGAGGCAGTCAGTGTGGAGTCAGGGCGACATTAAAAAGGATAGCAGAGCTTAATTTAGTGTTTAAGCCTTTTCACCTCAGCATTTAATTTGTCATCGTTCAAGCTTATTAGCTGTCATTAGCCAATGCAGTCTTTATGGGGATTAAAGGGCTTCATTTTCATCTAAGACCATTTCTTTTTGCCAGGTTTCATCATATGTTTAGCAGTACTGTTCAGTAAAGTTTATTATCATTGTGTCCTCTTCAGCTCAAGAGTTTCTGACCCATGAGGGATACTTTGTGCCTGACAGCAACGGTTACCCCGCGGGCAGCGCAGTGGCGAGAGGAGATGTGGCTCGCTTCATGCTCTCTCTGCTCAACAGCAATGCCTGGGTCAAGAAGGGAGTTGCCATTGTTACCAAATGAGAAAGAAGAAGCCAAATACAAAAACTGTATTTACCAATCAATCTCTGGTTGTGTTTTCTTGTGCAGATGTTCTCTTTGATACTCTAGGGTTTGGGAAATCCACTTTTTTTTGCTTTCAACCAAATGGAAGATTCAATATAGTCAGATCTAACTTTTCCCAAAAATATAGCACCAGCCAACAGGTTTGCATTGCATGATCCATCCATCCATTATCCGTAACCACTTATCCTGTTTAGGATTTGCAGGGGGCTGGAGCCTATCCCATCTGTCATAGGGCAAGAGGGTTACAAACCTTGGACAGGTCTCCTGTCTATCTCAGAGCCAACACATAGAGACGAACAGAAACAGACATTCACACTAACAAGCAATTTAGAGTCCCCAATTAACCTAGCATGCATGTCTTTGGACTGTGGGAGAAAACCCACACAAGCACGGGGAGAACATGCAAACTCCACAAAGGGATGCTAACCCACGACCTTCTAGCTGTGAGGTGGCAGACCTAACCACTCCACCACCGTGCTGCTCTACATTGCATTGATAAAGTTAAACAGAACTATCTGCATGGTGAGATAGAGCTAAGTACGTAAAAGTAGTGTATTTGCCTTCACAGTCTGTCATAACTGCCTTAATCTGATAAATGTCGTTTTTTACTCTTGTTTAACATATTCCTATTTTTATAATAAATAAATTGCTTCACGAGGGTCTGCTGCCCATACACATGTGGCTGTGTAAAAAAAGAACAAGAAGTCTAGTTGCTTTTCTGTATTATCTGTTTTTCTGAGCAAGATTAGCAAGTTTTGGGAACCTTTTAAAACATTGTGAGCTTCATTATTAACAATGGGAAAATTAATTACTACATCATTTTTGTGAGCCTTATGCTTGGTGTTTGATTTGGATTCATAGGAAACTTTGCTGGCCATGAAGACATGTCTTGAGAGACAAGATTTGGAATCTTTGCAGCTCAAGCTGGCCATTATCTGTCTCTGCAGTTGACTTTTGGAACCTGTTAATGTTCATTTTACATTTACACTTTTTTTTGTCAGTTTCATCTCTTTTTGGTCTCTTTCTCTACTCATCTTGCATCCTGTAGTTGTCCTTTTGTATTTCTTTGCATTTATTTAGAATGTCTGTATTAAGTGTATACACACTCTTGTCAGTTCCATCTATTTTTGGTTGATTTCTCTTAGTCTGTGGCTGGTTTAATTTCTCTGTGCTGCTTTGTGTTTCTTATTAGTTTTTGTTTTTTTGAATCTTTATCAATATGTGCTAAAGCCTGCTTCTGCAAAATAAGACGCAGTAAAAGAATCAAACTCTAATTCCGTAAAGATAAAAACCCTAAATCATGTAAAAAGCTGCTTATAAGATAAATCTGTTGCTAGCATTTTAAAAATTATATCAATATCACTATTTGTTTATTTCACATTGTCCTTTTAAGTGTGATAGGAATCTTTCAATTGCTAAACTTGTAAAATACCAGAAAACTAGTCTTACCATTAATCATATTGGTTAAAGGTAATATGCAACATAATATGTGGCTCCTGAGTGTCTGTGCATAATGTGCATTCACTGCATGAAAAATTGGTAAACAGAGTTTGTCTGGATCACTTGCTTTTTATTAACAATTGAAGAACATCTCTCAGAAAATAAACATTTCAGTATTTGTCAAACTGTACATGGAGAAGCACAAATGAAAAAAGTTCTAATTTGCAACTAGAGAAATTCAGATTATTGATATTATTTCTTTATAAAAAATTATTACTCTGCGTCTTTGCCACGTGAGGATTATCTTGCATGCACAACACTAGACTGAAAACTGGCAATTACTGCTGTAAAATATTATATAGATACTGTTGGTTCAAAAAATACTTTGACTAAGTTGAGACAGTGTCATTTGCCAGGCCACACCACATTATAATTGACAAGATTTCCTTTAAAAATAAATCTGTTTGCTTCCATAAATGATCAGTGTTTATTTTTATCCTTAATGCAGCCTGCATGAATGACAGTGTACAATTCACCTGTACAGAAAATGGTAAAATTTGGTTTTGCTTTTGAGATTTTTTTTTTTTTTACAAAAAGTACACTATTACTGTGAAAACATCTGTACATTTAACTGCTAAACTTCTCTGCAGCTTGAGCAAAAGGCAACATATTAAACATAGCAGCACAAACCTCTATTTCAGTAGATAACAGAATCAAGGCCGTTCTTTAAATTACAAACCTCTTTTGGTTTGGAGATTGATCATTTATTAACATCTCATCTCATTCTACTGTTCCGTGGCCACTGCATACATTTCATTTATTTTTTCCTGATACATCTTCACAACGATGGGCCGCCTGAGTTTCATGGTGGGTCCTGCACAGATTAGGAAGAAAAGCAGGTTATTTTAATTCTGGTCTGAAAATGTTCAGTTTCTGCTGAGCAACACACACATACAGATATAATAACAATGTGATCCACTATAAAGTGTTTAAGGAAATTCAGTCACTATTAAACTAACTTCTCTGGATTATTGTCAGGTGTGTTTCACAGTAAAAGCCGTGGTTAAAACCACTGGTAACGTGGTCCCTCTCCTGCTAAGCTTCTTGAGACTGGGAATCACAGGTTAACAGGTTAAGATCATTTAAAATAACCACTTGTGTGACCAAATATTCATAAAATATAAGGCCAGTTTTTTATATTCTACTGTATGTGTGGCATAATGAACACATCTTGTACTCTTGCATGCATCTCTAATATTCAGTGTGAGAAGCTGGTGGAGTAAGCAAAGGGGACTTTTCTTACTTCAGAGGCTGACCAAAGACCTTTTGTTATTCTCATAGATTTTAGGTAACATACTGACCTCTATGGTGCAGAAAAATAAGCTAAACCAGATTTTAAGATTGATGGACATTATCTGTGAGTTGACGCAACCAATTTTAGTGCAAAGTCTCCTTAAGAAAATTTTTTGTAACAGTCAAAATATAGAAAATGAGTGTCCTTATCCTTGTCAAACACAGGTTTGGCGCTTTTCCCACATTTTTAATATAATCTAATGTAGATGTAATTTATTTAAAGGATTTAATGTGCTACCCTTTAACTTGAAAATTAATACAATTATTTTTAAAATGCTACAAGGCTATATATGTTTTTGCAGGAGCCATCATTTATTTCTTCTGTTTGCTTGCCTGTCGTAGATGAATGAATCTACAACATGCTACAGGAACCAAAACAAAACCCTAAAAACCCACCCAGTTCTCCTCCACTGATGGAGAAGTCTCGCTCCAGAATGACCCACTTCTGGATCTTCTGGGCGTTGGATGTTGCTCTGGCGTTGACGCGCTCCACACCCTCCTTAATGGCGTTGTAGATGACCGGCTCCTTATTGGCTATGATCTCTGACACCTTTGTCGCTGTGATGCCGTGCTGCTGACAGAAGTCCAAAACCTCGGGGCTCAGCTCATCTGAGGGTTCACCGCTGTCATCCAAAACACACTATGCAAACAGAACAGGCTTAGTGCATTTATTTAATTATTCATTAACTGCGACTGTTTGTAGTGATGAAGGTGTGGTTACTTTGAGAGTGAGCAGCATAGAGAGGAATTTGAGTTTGTCTCCAATCAGCATGCTGTTGCTGATGATGGGCACCTCAGCCTTCAGTGCATCCTCAATGGGCAAAGGAGGAATGTTCTCTCCACCAGCGGTGATGATCAGTTCTGTTTTTGTGGGGTCAGAAGGCACAAAGGTTGGGAACCACTTTTAGTCACGATTAAATAATTTGTTCAGAGAAATCTAAGGTTCTATTTTTGAAATATACATAAATCAGTCCAGCTGGGGACCTTTGCTGCACACCGTACTAAGTCTGTCAAATAAAAGTAGTGGACTAATAAGTACAAAACACCCTCTGAAATGCAGAGGGATAACAACATGCATTCATTAATAATATCTAGGTAAACTAAAATAAAACATTATTAAACTAGAAAAAGCATTTCCAAGAAGAAAATGCACTGTGATTGATTCAGCATTGAAAGGATTTAACAAGAAATGCTGAAAAAATAAAAAAAAATGAAAATGAAAAATTATGCTGAAAAAAAAAAAGTCATGAAGATGTCCATGGGATGCACAGTGCATGAATAGAATATAAATTATATGTAAGCGTAAAAGACACTGGATTCAATAAGTTTTACTTTAAAAAAAATCATGCCATAAGCTGTTAAACAGCAAAAATCATCACCAAATCAAAAAAAGGGTTGAGAAAAATGTACAAAAATGCCTGAAGAGGGGACAAGGGTTAATATAAGGCTTGATTTACTTGTCACCATTCAGATCAGTGTGGTAACCTTCTGTTTCTGTCTTTTAAAAAGTTAAAGAGCAGAAGTTAAAGTACCTGATGTCATCACCACTCTGTTGGAGTAGAGCAGAAATTTCCAAATGTTTTCACTGGGGCACTTTTCTAAACTATGACGTGAAGATGATTTTTTTCTTACCCTTTATTCTTCCTGTGATGTACACGAAATTGTTCTGATCGAGTTTTCCCAGGTCTCCAGAATGCAGCCAGCCATCCTGGTCGACAGCCTCTGTGGTATTGTTCGGCATGTTTAAGTAGCCCATGAAGACGTTCCGACCCCATAAACACACCTCTCCGTTCCCTTCACTGTCCGGATTCTCCAGCTTTACTTTGCAGCCATGCAGCACCTTCCCACAGCTGGAAGGACAAAAGTAAACAACATTTTGATGTTACATGACAAAAATAGGTGCTGTCAAGTTAAGTTTAGTTTTAAAATGAGATAATATGTCATTTAAAGAAGTGATTTTACCTTGTGACAACTTGACAACAAATGTGATTGCATCACATTAAACAATGTTGAATTGTCCTAAATCAAAAGCGAGATTAACAACATACACTGGGATCTTAGATTTTAAAACGCAGAGGGAGGATTTTCTTTTGTGACCATTAAAAACTGAAATATCTGTATCTTCTAAATAAAAAGTCTAAAACATGAGATGTTAACTTGTTAGTCTTGGGTTTGCAGCTTGTTTCTGTTGCTGGAAAAAATATAACACTGCAAGTTTCATGTTTGCTTGTGATTTTTGTTTGGAGCACAGATTTTTATTACTGTGACTAAGCATGGAATGTCCCAAACTTGAGGCATCATATGTCTCGTGCAGGTTTAACACGGTTACTTTCTCACACAGCACAACAGTTACTTTCTTTGAAGTTAAGGACAAAAATGTGACTATTTCTATTCTCCTTCCCTGTCAAAGCCTGGTTTTCACAACTATTTGCATTATTCTCACATGCGACATGTTTATTACTGATGTTGACATGTTGCATAAAGTATTGGTGCTGACCTTGTGACCCGATATTCACTGTTAGTAGAGATGGTGTGTGGACCGGAGCTTTCACTCATGCCATACAGCTCCAACAACGGGATATTCAGGCTCATGAAGTACTCCAGGGTGTCTTTGGTGATGGGGGCGGCACCTGTATAGCAGGTCCTGCAGCGGTCTAATCCCAGAGCAGCACGAACCTTCTTTAAAACCAGATTATTAGCCAGCATAAAGCCCCACGGCACCTGATTCTCCCTGTAACCAAAATGAGAAAGTCAAATTTAGACCAGCGTCTTGACCTGTGCCAGGAATTCAGACCTGAACATGAAACATCTTCATTTTTTCATCATCCTGTAAAAGCAAACATCAGACTATTGGTTGACCACTATGTTCCAGGAAGGATTATTTCAGCAACGTGTGGGTAGATCATCATGAGTAATGCACAAACTGTGAAAGGAAAATGCAAAACACCTTGGGGATCACTTTGCTTTTTATCTAGAACAACTACAAAGTTCACACTTTGAAATTTGGTGTAAACATACATTTTCCTCAAAATGAAAAATGTCCACACAGCCAGGTGTGCAGAGCTTGTAACTGCTGAAGGAGCCATTACAAAGTGCTGGACTAATTCTCGGAATATTTTATAAAAGAGATTTCAATTATTCTTGTTTCAGTTATTCATAATTATGAAATACAGAACTCATAACTGTGTGATAAAATCTCCAACACGTTTTCTATGGTGAATAAAAATTGAGGCAGTAATGTGTTTATCATTTTAATGTTGCAGTTGGCAATGATAGAGCTTTTTTTTAACAATCTTAAAAACGTGTGATCATAAATTAACTTAATTAACTATAAATTGAAATACTTTACACACTTCTGGGCAGGATTCCTTATGTTGCCTCACCCATTCATGATGCTATAGTTGTACTGCAGGCCTCTGGACTTGGCCCAGTCAGCTACTGTCCTCCTCATCAGGGATCCCTTGGCACCAACAGCCTTCATCTTCTCCTGCATCTTCTCCCACACGCGAGGAACCCCCATGAAACAAGTGGGACGAGCCTCTTTCATCGTAGTTAGTAAGGAGCCCTGGGCAAATAAATAGAGGTTATAATGAGAACAGGAAACCTTTATAGCTATTTCCATGTATGTCTGGACAGCAATGGTTTTTTTCTTACCTTGAGGGCGTCTGGCTCTGCGAAGTATGCTGCCCCGGCAAAACGCATACCGATCCATATGTCAATCATCTGGGCTGCCACGTGGCTGAGTGGTAGGTAACTGACCACCACCTCCTCACCACGTGTAATATTTGCCATGGTAGCTGATGAATGGGCTGTCCATGTCAGCTGCACATTAAAAATGGGAGAGTGGTTTTCAGTTTTCAATTTTCAAAAATAAGCAAAGTGGTCACACACCAATATCGCCCACAGCCTACAAATACCCCATACATGCATAATATCACAGGAAAAAGACAGTTTTAAAAAAAGCACAGAAAAGGTTTCAGGAATCTAATAAAGCTGCTTGAGCTGAGATTGGTATGATTTAGCTGTTTTACTTGAAGGTTTGCAGTTACTCTTTACTTTCCAGCCTAAATTAATTGGATTGTGCTTTAGGTGGTTTCTGTGTTTTTCAGTTGGCACCTTTTGCTTCCTACTAAGAAAAGTCATTTAATTTGGGCTTAAGTTAGACAATATATCTAAAGAATTTCATAAATGATTTAACATGAAATAGAAAGTAAATCCAAAATAGAAACATAAAACCATTTACACGTGCTTATTTTTAGCTCTACATTATCCTTCTATTACTGCCTTCTTTACAGTCGTATAATTTATCTCAGGCTACTTGGGTCAATACACACGTTTTAAAAAGATTCTTCATATTTTATTTTGACTGTAGAGACTAACAATCACCATAAGAGCAACATCTGGCATTCTCACTGCCTTCCAAATAAACTTTAGATTTATTTATCATTATTTCAATATCTCTGCTTTTAATGATTATTTTACTATATTCAGCCCATTTTACAGCTATAAAGGCATTAACTGCAAGAAACACCTGAGGTTGAACATCTATAGGTCCTAGGATCACAAATTCCACTCCATGTTATTTTGTGAATCCCCGGTATGTTTTTAAAGAACGTTAAAAAAGTATCGTTGTCAACTTTCAGTACCTTTGTGTTTAAATATCTACAGAACCTTCTGGTTTGAGTGCATGAATGCTGCTTTTTAGTTATTTTGGTCCTGAAATAGATGCTGCTGTGATGACAATGCTTTTTTTATGGGAGCCGTGCCTTTTTGCTCAGCCGACACATCTCGTGATATCTCCTTGTATTTTAAACTGTTAGTTTTCATATAAATGTCGATGTCTTTTAAATTTTAAATAAAGAATCCCATGAAGCAGAACATTAAAGACTAAACTGAAGATTTTATTTAGTTTCTAAAATGTTGTCTGTGTCCGCCTCAGGAACCAATTCATACGCATTCTTCAGATGACAAAGCTGCATATGCCTCTAGAGCAACGTTGGTGAATTCCAGGGCTGGAAAGCCACAGCCCTGCTTATTTTCCAACTATCCCCGCACTACTTACACTGCTGATTACCTGGAGCCGGTCTGTTCAATCTGTCAGAAGCTGGAAAATAAGTTGTATATATATTGTTTGCTTACCAACACTATAGTCTCCTTTAAGCAGCCCATACTTAACTATTATAATGTTCTTCAACAACTGTTCCTTAGTACTTTGTTCCAACCAAGTGTCAGAAGAAAGATAACAACAAAAGACCTGCTATTACATTATATATCACAAATTATTAAGAAAATACCAATTTCATTGAATCTACTAAAAGTAAGCAGTTTAACTCAAAACCAAGCTGAAGCAGAGTCTCCACCCTGGTCTAACCGATGCATGAACCAGACCAGTTCTCTCTACAAATAAAGCTCTCAAACTATGTGACCTCTCCTACAAAACCTTTTTAAAAAAAACCCCATTTCTCACAACCTCACTCAAAACAAGGACAAATAGCTGAGATACTCACATGACTTTTATACTTAAGTATTTATTTAACTTAATACAAATGACATGAGGAATGTCTAAAATATGCTATGACACTGGTGGTGTAGTGAGCATATGAATGTGTGCAAATGAAAGTGAAATGAAGAATAAAACAAATAAAAGGCAACTTAGGAAAAACCATATGGCCTGAAATGTGAGAGATGGCTTCCCCCTTTATATAATACAAGACTTTGCTTCCTCCTTCTACACTTAAAGTAATTAAGTTGCGTCTAAGCAACAAAAGCTACAAACTTACATTGTCATGGCTCAGCATGACTCCTTTAGGGTTACCAGTGGTTCCAGATGTGTAGATGAGAGTACAGCACTCATTTGCTCGAAGGCTGTCGATCACAGCATTCAGCTGATGGTCAGGCACCTCCTCTCCCAGCTTCATGAACTCTGCCCACTATAGAAACAAACAGGCATGTTTAAAAAGTGTGTCTGAGTACAAGTGTAACTGTAACTATACTGCAGTTCCGTACTTTAGTCACTTATACAGTAGGTTATCGTTTGCAATTATAATACCACCAGTAAGACATATAATTACTCTGCCTTTACAATGGCCATGTTTAGCTGCAGGCATCACATAAAAATTATGAGAATTGTTCAAACCCGACGATCATTAGTATGTAAACGTACTGTGTAAAGGAACGGTGCTTTCTGCTTCAGCTCGCCTTTGTACTGGACAATAGCTTTCAGGTGAGGTAGCTGATCTTTAACCTGTTGGGAAAGACAAATTAAGAATTCTGTCTGTGCAAATAGTTGTTACAGGGACACCAAGGACAGCTGCTGCAGTAAAGCTCCTGACCTGCAGGATTTTGTCAAGCTGTTTCTGGTTCTCCACAACCAGGATGTTGGCCTCACTGTGGGCAGCCACATACTGACAAGCCTCTGGCGAATTGGTTGTGTAAATACCGACAGCCAGACCCCTGTGACACAAATCAGATGCAGAAAAATAAAATAAAAAAATCCACATATTTTTGTGTGCTACTGAAAAAACTCACAACCCTGTAGTGTACAGTGACTACAAAATGTTTTTACTCTACGTTTTCACTTTTGGAGCCTTTTTAATTCAATGATTTTTGATTTAATGTAGCAATAAAGCTGAAGTATTTCTTAGGTAGGAGAACGTACTTTATAGGTACCACACATGTTATATAATATTACTGCATATTTCTTTTAATGGTACCTCATCTAATGTTGACAACAATTGCAAACTAAACTTACCATTGTTGTTTAAATTGTAATTGTTTTTATGAATTCTTGTCAATTAGTTATTTGAGAACAATGACTGGATATCAAATACTGACAATGCTTACTTTTTCTAGAAAGCAATAAAGAACCTAGACTCTAAACACTCAGATCAGGTTTCCTGAAAGTTTAAACTAAACAGTCATGGGCCACAGAGATGGAATATGAGATAAGCATTGGAAAGAAACAATTGTGTTAGGTGAGACAGTGCTGATACATATCAAGCATGAAAGTGGACTGTAAAGAATACATGGGAACTTCTACCATAGTACTTTATGATAAAGAGATATGATCTTACCCGGCCAAGATGGAGCCAATGTTGGAGATGAACCACTCAGGGGAGTTGAAACCCAGAATCCCAACACCATGGTAACGCTCCAGCCCCAACTTTTAAAAAAAAGAAACAGTTTTTTTTTTTGTTTTTATGAAAGGGAACACCTAACTTTAATGACACATCAGCCTCCGATATGTTTGATGTCCTTTCAAAAGCCACTCCAGCCCATTGGACAAGAACAGGGCCACTCCACAGGGAAACATAAAAAAAACTGTGAATTTCACACACACAAGTGTTAGTTTTCATTCTCACATCAATAAGAAGATCACTGAAAGAAGTTCTGTTACAAAGCAGGTGTCTGGAATTAAAGGTTTTGTGTTGCCTGTAATTCTTGTGTAGCCTGTAATTATAGCTCATGTGCACCAACAGGTGTTAAATGAGTGTTAAAGCTATTTAAATAGGATTATGTCGTATGTTCCTTGCTGCTTATGTAATTTATGCTTCAGTTGAGTAAAAATGTCTGAGAGCACATAGCAAATCAACCTCAATGGCACCTCGTCCTCTGTCCACTTTGCTGACTGTGAGTCTTTGTTTGGCCAAATCTGTGTCTATGATGAAGTTTTCGGTCTCTCTGAGATTAACTTTGGTAGATCTGATCTGGATTCCACAAAATCGCTTAGAAACCTTCAGTC
Organism: Channa argus; assembly: GCF_033026475.1. Classification (NCBI taxonomy): domain Eukaryota; kingdom Metazoa; phylum Chordata; class Actinopteri; order Anabantiformes; family Channidae; genus Channa; species Channa argus. Next base: position 6,729,682 of record NC_090207.1, read on the forward strand.
TGGTCAAAATATGAACAATATATATTATGAACAATTTAATTTCTGAAATATGCTTCTAATGCTTGCATGTTTTACCACTATCAAAATGTCATTGATATTCTGCAGGAAACATTAGGCACAACAACAATGGCAATAACTTAATTTTCATTCTAATGTGGAGTAAGAAGTTACCATGGTCAGCATCTTAGATTTGCTTGAATTTGATTTCTGACCTGCAATTAGCGAAAAATCCTAAATATTTCTGTAATGTTTTACATGTATTGTGTTTTCATTTCTTCTAACTTACTAATTATTAAGGCTTACGTGAAAATATCACAGATTTACAATATGGTCAAAGATATATAAATTCTATAAATTTACTGCATAGACAGGAGAGAAGAACAGTTTAGCAGATTGTAAACCTCTGGCCTTCCAGCCAGGGTGTGTCTTTAGTTTTTGTCCATAGATGGAGACCTGTTCTACACATAGCTTACTTGTTAACACGTGGTGCAGCAGAGAACGAAACTAAATGTCTAGAAGTCTCTGTGGATTATACACACGGTCTCTGAATGTGTAATTGGTCCTGAAGTAATCAATAAATGCCTGATCTGAGACACAATCAAATGTCGATATAATGTACAGTGCAGCCAGACCTCAGCCAAAGCTGGTGACATTTTCACTGGTTTTGAATGAAACAGTGACTCTGAGCTTTAATGGTGTTCAGCAGTACCTGCATGCATTTTGGATCGACTTGTGAATTTATCTCTAATCCAGTAGTTGTAGGATAATGCAGGGTAATAGTGATCCTAAACTTACAAACAAATACAAATAAAAAGTGGCTGCAGTAAAGGTCTAGAAGAGCATTACTGAAACATAACAGGTGTCTGCTGATATTTTCAGTTGCATTATGGAAACTCGTCACACTTAACACTTAACCGCCAACATAATAAAAATTTATCACTTGCACTACACTTCAAGTGCACAGTAATCTAATTTGTGGATAATACATGCAGAGGTAACTTGCAAACATACCTTGAGAAAACTTTTAGCAGCTGCCCGACACTGCTGGTAGTACTGCCTCCATGTCAGGGTCACCCATTGGCCCTCTTTTTTGGAAACCAAGGCTGGATGATCACCGTAGTTTTCCAGAGTCTCCAGGAACAGCTGATGGACAGTGAGGGGAGTCTCCGAGCCTGGGCCGGAGCTCTCCATCCTCAGCCTGACTGCCTTGTCTCTGCTGGAACTCCATAGCTCATCGGCTGGGGACAGAGTTGTTACTGCAAGAGCTGTCGAGAGGGAAACTCCTTTGGATTTTTCTGCATTGGGACAACAGGGGCAGAGGCATTTACCTGCCATTAAATCAAATTCAGAAAGCACCTGCACCACACTGAGTCACAACAAGCTTGTCTTTCAAGAGTCAGGTGAATGAGAGGAGTGCAGGCATCTCTTGACTAACTCTGTCTCAGAGAAACATCCTTTGCAGGTTGTGCACAGAACAGGGGATGGACCTCGTGTTACCTGAGACAAAACCTACCGATCAGGTTTTGTTTGAGGAAACACCAAGTCAATGCTTAAAGATTTTTCTCATATTCCCTCATGTTATTTTATTGTACATCATGTTATTTACTTTCTTGTCTTTCACAAAAACTGGATGATACTGACTCTTGTTTCTCCTTTTTGCCACAGTTTTGCTCTCTTTGAGTGAGTCGAAAGGCTAGATTTATGGATCTCAATTCTCTAGAAAACCCATCAAACCTGTTCTCAACAATTTATCCCCAAGCATCAGATCTATTTTTACAGCTCTTTTACTGCACATGGATATTCTTCTTGTGAGTGAGGCACGTGGGAGTAAGTCTAATTTACAAAATTAATTCTTCACCAAACAGCTACTGTTTTCATAGGTCAGGAATTTCTGTCAGTTGTTGCAAACAAAGTTGAGCAAACAACTTGTCTTCTGTTTGGATTTCTCCTTTATAACATGTAATCTACCACACAGCCCTGCATGACCTAGTAAAACAAAGTTTTTCTCTATTTTAGTTTCCCTAATAATGTGATCAACAAGTGCATGCTGCAAAAATATTTCCCTCTAAAGTTTTGTGACCCAAAATGCTGCCTGAGATCCCCTTAGGTTTAACACCAAACTGAATTTTGTTCCAAAACTGCCGCTAAAAACAAGGGGATTTAATGTAAAGGTTCTTCATTTAGTTTTTTGCCAAAGGACAAATTTTAAAGTCACAGCATTTGATTCTGCAGAAGTAAGTGCTCACATTATCCGTATCTTTGGTCATACCAATGCCCCTGCACCAAACTATTAATATCACACCCATTTTAGCCTCCTCGTGCTGTGTTTTCTTATTAATTTTAAACAAAATTTTAAAAAGTGACAGTTGTGCAACGTGTATTTAAAAAAACAAAACTTTAAACTCGCTGTTGCTTAACATGAACACTTTTTATCACTTCACAACAAAAACTGAAATTACTAAGAACTCAATACTGTGGAAATACTAGAAGACCTGGGACTTATTAACCGCTCCGCTTTCCCTGAATTTGTACAAACTCATTTTAAAATCTTTTTGAGATCTGCTTTAAGGTTTTCTAAATTTTCTTTTTGATTCATTACCTGAAACACCTGTCAATCGAATGCACTGAAAGTAAAATCTACCCTTTTGACCTTTTAAATTGACTTCATGTCATTCACCTTTTTTCCAGCTCCTTTATATGTTCTCAGGTTGTATTCTTTCAGTAGTATTTAAAGGCCTGAAGAGGCTGAAGACAAAACTGTGGAGCAGCGTCAACTCAGTTTTGCAACCCTTGCGGAAAACCACTGTGCTCTACAATCATTTTGTTTTCACATTGGATTAGTTCAAACTTGGCTTCTTACCTGCTGAAAGTCCTGGAGTGGCTCCATCCACCCCAGGAGATCTGGGATGTTTGGCCTCAGTGTCACTGGAATGAGTCTCCTGTTTCTTGGAAGCAGCACTGATGCCAGCTGTGGTGGCTTCTCCGTTGAGGATGAGAGTGGAATGCATCTTTAGGTTTGTAGAGTCTGGCGTCGTCTTTATCTTATGTGAAGGGATTCTGTGAATTAAGGTATTGATTGACATCCAACTGTTAATGAAGGTTACTTTTTTTGATACACAGCTTAAAATCACATGGTAGGTGAAATAAAAATCCTTCAAACTAGTTTATGATTTGTTTCCAATTTTGTGACGTGCATCGTTTCACGTACCTGTCAGTGTTACTAGCCATGACTCTGACACCATTGCTCGTGATCAAACCTTCTTGAACACTCATCTTGTATTTGCTGGAAACCGAGAAAACTATGTTTTAAATTGGCATTAAAACACCTCAGACGAACTCGACAGAGGGTTGTCCACACACAGGAGTTTATCAATAATGGCACAGCCTCGCGTTGCTCATTTATACCAGACTGACATTGGACAATGTCATTGCAACAGGTCAGAGTGAATGACAGCCAATGGTAGTAATCACGTACAGCTATGGGCTAAGTTTTGAAACGCCAGACAGCATTGGGACATCTGTATACACTATTTATACTCTCTGACTTCTATTACAAGTACCTTTGACCTAAATATTCAGATTTTTTTGCAGAAGCAAAAAATGCTGCATCCTAGTTATCAGCAGTTAATAAAAATTAACTAAGTGATGTTTAAGCCGGTGTTTGAGATATGAAATCTAAATTCTGCCAAAAGGGTAAGTGTATGGTTTGTCATCTTATTCAACTTGTTTCCATCATGTCTGTCCTGCAGACACTGAAATAATGCCATCTTTTGTTTGTTGATCGTAACAGTGGAAATAAATCAAATCCGGCACACATATGGAGCACTGCATTGTCAAAGTGTTTAACCTGCATTAGCAGAGAACCTAACAACACATCATACACCATTCACTGATATGTAAGACAGTCATATTAGATGAGGAAATGTCAGCAGATCCTCTCAGTCTGACCTCAGGGTTTTAAAATACCTTTGGTCAAGATTTCTCTCGACCAAAGTTCGTACAACTTACAAAACTACAGCATGGGGACACGAAGTGGCAACAGCAGTCTTTGCTCTGGATTATGCAAAAAATATTAAAGGTCAAAAAGTACATTTCTGTTTCATTTATTACTTGAATTAATACATTACACATAGAGGGGATTTTTCATAAAAATGTTCAATTTAATTTCAAAAAATGTAAGTTTAAAATACACAATACAATGTTTAGTAAAGATAGTGGAGAAGAAAGACACAGTTTCTCAGTGGACTAAATAAAAGCAGAGGAGCCTGTTCGGGTCAAAGGGTTTATTACTGTTACACATGTGGTGCATCAAACATATTTACTTTACAGAACATCCACTGGGGCTGATAAATGCACTCTACATCTTTTTAAATGCCAGAGAGAGTTGCTTTCCTTTTGGTTTTATATGAAACAGTGAAATTCAGAACAGTCTGCTCGAGGATAAATAAGCAGTAAAATGTCAATAAACAGATTTTCTATGTGCATTAAATGATTTGCTCTGTTAGGTTTTTGTTACATACACTGCATTGGTATTTTTGCATCTCAAACCTTTAAAGGGACACAATGTCTATTCATCATGGGCTTTCTTTTTTTTAACAAGTTAGTTTTTTAACAAGAGGAAAAAACTATTTAGAATTTCACAACAGATAGGAGGTTATGCATTTTGTTCTTAGAAACAGCCTTTTTGGAGGATTTATTTCAGTTCCCATTAGTTCTTCAGTCCTAGCATTCACATCTAAACATGGTCTGGATGTTCTCATACACATCATTTTTTCACAATGTAGCATAAAAAAAAGACGGAAATGTTTTGTAAATACATTCCTACCTTCTCTGGTGATGGAGCTCAAAGACATTAACGTGACACGAGCACTCAGGTGCAGAACAGACCTATGTCAACCACAATATTACCCCAGGGGAAAATATCTGCTGATAGCCGACTTCTATGAGGACATGCCAAGTTCCCCTGCACTTACGCCTCATACAGAGCTATAGGGCATTGCACAATCACCAGCAGGTGCTTAGGTGAGGCCGTTTTGACCAGTTAAATATCCACCAACGCGAGGTTATGGCTAATCAAGGTGAAGAAGACCTGCAACCTGACACACAAACAGATGCAGTGAGTACCAACATGCTTTGTTTACAATAACCATTGTAGCTGACAACTGCTGGCACTAGTAACACATTTTAGAAAGGCTGAGTGTTTCAGTGCGACATTTATGATCCCAAATTAACTCTAAAAACCTGTCACAAGGCCTACAACATAAATAATGGTAAAATTAGATACATTCTCTCAGGTTTATGAGGATAGAGGGGACTTTGACCCGTATAAAAAGTATCCAGCAGTTTAACAAAGTGTGTGCAACATCAGTGTTTTCCACAAGACTGACACATCACAAATATGTTGGCAACATAAGCTAAAATCCATAGAATGTGGTGAATGCTTTTCTGATATATTTTGTTATAATGACCAGTATAATCAGTTTTTTTTATTTTGGAGAATTTTGCAGGTGTACATTATGAAAACACTTTAACATGTTCAAAAATCTGATTCCGAATTCTCTCCGTTTGTCATTAAAACAGGGCTTCCTCTTTTTATCCTGAGCAACACATTTATCTCACATTCACATGACACACAGCTGTGTCCAAGGAGGTGACCACTGTTTTGAGAGTAAATATAGGGGAAAGTTCAACTCTCTTTCTTAAACGACACACATTTACCTTGCTCACGGGTGCCAAGGTCAGTGAATCGTACCACCAACTCACACCACATCTGTCCCGACTCCGACCCTCACTGCTACTATCTGGACACACACAGACACTGTGGAAGTTGTGAAAGATTCCTAAGAGAGACTCATCTGTGCCAGCTAAAGGAAACAAAATAAAATGTTTTTTAAACAAATGCTGTAATGTGCCTTAATCTAATAGTAATAAGTAAACCAGAAAATAAAAAGTGTATCTTAAAAGTAAAAATATTTTATAACGCAGGAGTTTTACAGTTCTATATAAATAGTATCCAAAGCCTACACTTACGTGTCATGTACATGTTTAATTTAGTATGTTTACATTTAAATATGTAAAAGTTCAAGTTGACTTTGTCACTTTAGTACAATAGCAAAGTGTTGTTTTACATTGGAAAGGTTTCAAGTTACCTATAAAAACTTACAAAACTGTCTTAGTAAATTAACCATTTCTGTTTAAGTTACATTTAATGCAACAGATGCTAGTTTGCTTGAATTAAGCCTGACAAAAGTTTTAGTTTGTCAAGATTCTACCTGTTATTACCTGTGTAACATTAATCACATGATGCATATGCTAGACATCAGATTAAAGAAGAGAGATGACTTTTTAGCTTTTCAAATTAAAAATCTTGTCTTTATTTGCAGCATATCAAACAAAATATCTTACACTTCAAGATATATACATTTACATTTCATACGGACCACAGGGTGAGTAGTTTGATCCCCCGCCCCAGCTATATGTTGAAGTGTCCCTGGGCAAGACACTGAACCCCTAACAGCCCGTTCCCCTCCCCAGCTGTGCAGTGCCGATCCAAGCCCGGTAGAAATTGGGGTGGGTTGCGTCAGGAAGGGCATCCAGCGTAAAAACTGTGCCAAATCAACATGCGGACAATGATCCGCTGTGGCGACCCTGAACTCACAGGATAAGCCGAAAGGACAAAAAAATAAAAAATAAAAAAAATTTGCGTGCTAAAATGTTAGTACAAAAAATGGAAATCAAACATTTTTAGTATGTAAGTAACCAAAAGGAAAGAGAGAGAGAAAAGTCACAGGCACATTAATGGACAGGGTGGCAATAACAATTTTCTTGACTAATTGATTCAACATTTGGTCAATAAAATGTCCCCAAATGGCAAAAAAACATTTGTGTTCGAGTCAGAGCCTGAGGTGATGTCAGAAATCTTGTTCAATTGTCATTAGAAAACCCCCAAAACTAACAATGCTCACATGGGAACAAGCACAATTTTGGCATGTTTGCTTGAAAAATGATTGAAACATGAATTGTAAAATCAGCTGCTGATTAATTTTCTGATAAGTAACGGACTAATTATTTCCATTATGTTCACATACACATCAAGCAGTTATCCTGGTGGCCATTTCATCTGTCTTCCTCCCAGGACGTGGATGTGGAGATGGTAAACGGACTGAGAGCCATGTTTTCCATCATTGATCACTGCAGAGGGCAAAATCATACACTGCATTTAATGTTTAAGCAGTAAACAGCCTTTAGTTACGTTCATCAACTAACAACTTACCCATTCTGTATCCTTCACTTAGAGATTCTTTCTGTGCCATGTTTTTGGCAACAACCACCAAATGTCCCAAGAGCTGAAATTGGGAAAAAAAAGGAAGGATGTGCAGGCTATTAAAGCAACATCTCATTGGCCACAATGCTGGAATCAAACATTGTTTCCACACACACATTTAGATATAGTGTGGTGTGACAACCTATCACAACACCTAAGCAGTTGAGGGGTCCACTTACGTCAGCATCGTCATCTTTGGCCTGACTTATTCTGGGAATAGGGACCCTGGGAATGACCAGGAAGTGAACAGGGGCCTGGGGGTTAATATCCCTGAATGCCACACACTGATAAACACACACAGAAAAATGTTTTATTAGTCACACATGATAACAGGACAGGAAGCAGTGTGCATGTGGTTATAAACATAACTCGAAAGAGCAAGCATGACTAGTAAAGTAACAACAACAGTTGAATTGTAAATTATTCAGTATTTTATGATTAAAAACTTCTCTCTCTTGTAAACCTTTGTCGCTGACCTCAAACTCACAAGTTTACTGCTGCAGTTATAAAACGAACAAAAACGAATTCTTGAAGTACTTGTTTAAGAACACCCGAAAATTACCCTTAATATTTGAGGTGTATATTTGAGGCTGAAGTAGTTTTAAAAGACTGACTCGTTTTAAATGGGGAAAAAGTATTAATAGCAGTTTTTGGGAAGGTGGTATTTTTTGTCATTAGGGACGAATGTGTTGGGATATTACGACCTCCTAAGGCTTAATTCTAGTACATTTCAAATTCTATATATTATTATTATTATTTTTATAGGTATCTTAGGCAAAGACTGAAGCTGACATTGTGCTGCAGGGGGTCAGAGGGGGGCCAACAACGAACTCTTAGGGCCGCTTAACGATTAAATCCAGCAATGAGAAAGGATCCGGTATGTTTAAAGGGTGTGTTGCGACGTTTACCTTCTCATCCTCATAAATGATGTCAGCAGCGATGCTTTTGTCAATCACTTTAGAAAAGATGGTCGGAGCCAAGGAGCCATACTTCTTGCTGGCCTCCTCTGCCAGCTTCACCTCGTCCCTTTTGGTGCACAGGGCTCTCTGTGGGTCACAAAGTACAAGCTAACGCCTGCTACTAGCATACAAAACCAAACCGCTCATAAAGCTGGACACAATAAGCCCATACCTCTCGGTGGTTGCGGGCTGCGGGTTTTTCCACCGCCGCCACCAGTGCTGGTAGGACTGGTGCTGGCAAAACGCACTAATGTGCTTAGCGAAATCAAAATGCTCATAAGAGAGAGAACATGGCGGTTTCTATTTAGAGCAGCTAAAGTTACCTGTGCTCGACAAACACGGTGCACACGGGGGAGTTGGACCGTTCCCGTTCCCACGATCTGTGTGCGCAAAATCTGACGAAAATACATAATAAGCAAGCTAATATTGGTACTGCTGCTATAACGCTAAGTAACCAACTCACAGGCGAACATAAAAACAGCGTACGTTGATGATGCCTTCACAGACCCCGCTATTTAGTTAGGGTCGAATTGAACTTCTTCTACTTGCGTGTTTGTCAAAGAAAGACACCTCATAGGGAAGTGTATAATTGTTATTTCATAAGAGTCATCATGTAATATTTTAAGACCTTTAATAAATTACGGGTAACGCTAACGTGGTGAGCGATGCTCGACTCAGGCGAAGGATTGCTAAACTCGTAATTTACTGGCTAACAGAGAAAACGTTTTCCCAACTAGATATACGTAAATTCAGTAATACCTGTTTTTAAATTTTACAAACGATAACGTACATTTTGGTTCTCCGTGTTTCGTTCTTTTTGTGATAATTTTGTGCCTAGCTCTAATTTGTACGGCATTTCTGAATGCGACCGAAGGCAGCGTGTGAGGCTCGCTTCAAGAGCGACAGTGTTCTTGTAGCGGTAACCATGACACTCAGTAACAATATAAAAGTAAATCGTGTAATGTGGCCTGATTCTAAAATAAACATGACTAGTTAATTTACGCTTAACGTTTTATATGAAGGTTTTTTGGATAGCAAAAATATTATTGGGACTTTTTTTTTTTTTTTTTTTGGAACTTGGGGGCGCTGTTTTGGGAGCCCACTAGTTCATTTGTCAGCGGAAAGGGGAAAATAAACTGACGTCATAGTAGAAACATGGCGGCCCGCACACGACTGTCCTTGCTGCTCCCTCAAAACCTGCCTCCGATTAGAACCTTAAAGCTTGTTCACACCGAGGCTGCGGTTAAGGAGCCCGCGTATCCTCCCCTCGTCCCCTCTCTTACGGCTAAAAGCAACTCTGCCCGGCGGCGACAGATTGAGGAGCAAGTCAAAAAGATCAGCGCCTCACCGGTAGAGGAGAAGTTGTCCCTCATCACTCGTATTCAGCGGCTGAAATTCGTGGTTTACCCTCAGACTTTTGCACGGAACGCAGACAAATGGTACCAGCACTTCACCAAAACCGCATATATCTCAGGCCTGCCTGAGACATTCACCCAGGGCACAGAGAAGGCCGTGGGAGAGGATGGGGCTGCAGCGGGGATTGGTGATGAAGCCTTCGCGGACATACGCTCCTTAGTGACCCATGTGATTTTAAATGAGCACTTGGAGACAAGAAAGCGCAAACCGTTCCTGTACCGACAGCAGGAGCAGTTGGTCGGGCCTTTTCTGAAAAACCTGGTGATTGCACTCACCCATAGTCTGGCCAAATACAACCCACTGCTCCAACGCTCCAGTCTAGGTATGAATGATCCGTGGAGCAAGAAGTACATTTGTGTGTATCAAATGTAGAAGTTCTCAATTCTCAAGTACTGCATCAAAACTACTGCCTAACTAAGAGTCAATCATCAGCTGTGTTTTTATGATTTTCCGTGTTTGATCACAGCAGTTTGAGTGTTTTTTGGTTTTGGACTGTTTGTCAGTCAAAATAAGAAAAGAGTAAATGTGACCTCGGCTTTACTGACATTTGTGATCTAAGTAATGAAAATACACTTAAAATACCAACAGTAAAGATGACTGTTCTGCAGAATTTCCAGTTTTAGAATAAGATAAGTCAAGATAAGATTAACCTTTATTTGTCCCACAGTGGGGACATTGGTGTGTGTATTATGAATTATTAATGCATTGCAGACTGCAAACCGTTGCTCATTTCAGTTAGTTTATGCTTACAAATTTACTCTCAAGGAAATCTAGTCTCTGCTTTAGTCAATTAATCCGTCAATAGAAAATTGTCAGCTCTTGCTATGACATTTGACGATTTCCAGGTTCCCAAATATGAGCACTTTATACTTTTCTGTTTTAACTTCAGTTATAATGCATCTCTTTTCATTTTGGACTGTTAGGAAAAATGACAGCAGCAAGAAATCACCTTGGCATGGATATTTATCACTGATAACTGACAACAAAACAAAATAATCAGCACATAAATTGACAGTTAAACTATTGTTAGTTAGTTGCAGCCTTACAATTTCATATAATCATTATGCAGAATGGCCCATTTCATAATGATACGTATTATGTTTTGTTTCTGATAATAATTTCTTTATCAGATATTAGTCCCCAGGTCAACTTTTATTGGAGGAGAGGAAAGAGAATCATCCCAAAGGGGCACCGGAGAGGCCGGCCAGAGCCAATCAGGTTCCAGATTGACGACAACCCTCATAGTCAGATTAGAGTAGCTCAACAGCTGCCACAGGTAAAAATCGCTTTCACACCAAGGAGTCTATGTTTTTAAAGAAACAGAAGAACACATTTCATTGTATTTTAAATGCATTTTAAGATTAGAGGCTTAAAATATTCATGGTAGTTTTCCCTTCAATGCAAAACACAGTTTGCTCCACTTGAGGCATCATATTCTGCTGACGTTCCAGAGATCACACTTGCTCCCAACTTGATGCCTCTGTTTAGAAGACAGTACGACAACCACATTTTCACAGGTAACACCGCTATCAGTCACATTCACTATAGGAATAACAGTTGAATCAGAGTCTTTGTGTGGACAGTCCTTTGTGCCTTTTCCCAAATCATCTCAAGGCCAAGGTGATCATAAAATCTTTCAAGTTTTCTCACATTTAGCACACATTAGACATAACTGTAGTAAAACAAGAGCCTCCTACACCCTCAGAAAACACAAGAAGCAGGAGGAACAGGGAGTTCTTAAAAACTTGGTAACCTGTTAGACTGAATATCAGGAACAGTATAGGTCCCGTGCTGGTGTTTCATATACTGCAAGTTTAATTTGAAACTTTTAGTAATGCGTCGTTATTACTAGGGTCCGCCAACATACAATAATTCAGATCAGTGTGTGATCAGTTGTGCAAAAAGCCTTTAGCAATATTGAAAATACTTCTTAACATGCACATTGTTTCTAAAATCTATTGATGAATAAGTTTGTCAATAGAACAGCATCAAATTTTGACTGTCAGTCTTGAACGACTAAAAAGGTTCTTCAATTTACTTTCCTGTAAGATAAAGAAAAGCAGCAAAGTCTTACATTTCTGGAGTTGAAACTTACAACTTTACACTTTTGTAAAACTGCTTAGATTAATGCTCACGTCAAAAGCCAAACAAAATGACAAACATTTGTCATTTGTTGGATCCAGCTCGGCTCTGTTGTGAGGATTTAAACTTTTCTTTGTCATATATGAAAAAACACGAATATATAATTTGGTTTTTACCGGTCTCTTAATTAAATAATCTCTGACTGTTTTTATGCTCTGTACACATTAAGCCTGCCGTCTCTTATTACAGGTGCTAAGCTGCCGGATCCAGCCTGCTATGGTCACACACAGTTCCACCTGGTTCCTGACCGGTACCACCGAGACCGGATGACTCGAAACCAGCACTCTGACCAGATTGAAGTCTTCCTTAGAGCCAATGGGCTCGCCAGCCTCTTTGCCTGGACAGGAGCTCAGGCCATGTACCAGGGTGCGTTATTAGATGTGGGTTTTGTGCAGGTTTTTCTGCTGGGGATAGTATTAGGAACTCGATTTTATCCTAAATTAATCTTATGTCTATTGTTTTTATGGGAGTTTTTACTAAATACCTTTACTGTCATTGTTTTACTGAAAACATTTAAAACCCTGGATTAGTAGATTAGGGAGCAAAGAGCAAGCATAGCAAGAATTTTAAGTCAGTCTCATGTTGTAGACTCCTCCTCTTCATCATTCTCTTTAAATTATATCTGTGTTCTAATGTCATTAGGGAGATCTGAGGGCCACTTAGTGGGAAATAGAGTGGGAGTATAATATGATATAGGGGTCAGTTTTATTTATTTTGGTTATTCTGAGTCCTTACGGTCGGCTGAAAATCATTATAATGGACTTCAGTGGTCATTCCTCCCTCTTGTGTCTGTAGGTTTCTGGAACCACGAGGACGTCACCAGGCCGTTCGTGTCCCAGGCTGTGATCACTGACGGCCACTACTTCTCTTTCTTCTGCTACCAGCTCAACACAGTGGCCCTCTCTGTGGAAACCGATGCCAACAACCCCAGGAAAAACCTTCTGTGGGGCACGGAGAGTCTGCGACTATACGAGAGTGTAGAGGACAAAGAAGTCGTGGGCCTGAACGATGCCGTAATCAAGCTTCTGGTTCAGTTTCTCATGAACCAGCCATAGTCATTGTGTTGGTTTGTTTTTAACTCTGTTTGCCATTAAAAATATTCACTTCTTCAAGGCACTGGGAAATGCAATAGACAAAAAGAGCTTTCAAAGGGCCCAGCATGGCAGACATGAAGATTGTCCAAGATGTAAAGTTAAGAAAAAGAAAGAAAAATGTATCTGGCTAAGCTGAGTTCAAGTGGCTTATGAGTTCAAAATTAAAAGTACTGCACAAATACTGTACACATGTCTTGGTTTGATATTGTGCAGTTTGTATTTATGCAAAAATAAAATAACACTTTACAAATTGACCCTTGCTTTGTTCAAAGTTAGATCAGTCAGATCAGTTTGAACTTTTACAAGAATTGTTTTTTCTCATTCATGAACGTGTTTCCCCAGACACAGTTTCACAATCCAGTGGAAAAGTTTAATTTCTTCATACATTTACTTACAAAGGAGTCAACTTATTTGTTCAAGATTTTAATAAGTTTATTGAAGTGGTTTGAAGCATTAAAGACAAAATGATCCAGAATACTACATGTACAACTGTTTTTAATCCATTTGTATACAGTGGCATATCATCATGATTAAGTGCAGGCGGACAACTCAACACACGTAAAGTTGTATTTAAAAGGAAATACCACATTTTTACACATTGACATAAAGATGCACAAACATCTGGATATACCGTATGATGACATCTAAATAAAAGGTAACAAACAGTATGGAGACACAGCATTTCAACGACAAACACTAAAAGTCATTGCAAGCAGAGAATAAATGGCTAGTTAATTGCTTTTTGAGTGTAAGGCACTGCTCACAAATCACAATGCATAAATATCACATAGAAGTTGTGTTGAGGTTTAAGTGAGAAAGTAAAGAACTTCAGTTTCAGCAAAGGCAGAGATAGTATTCAACCACAAAATGTCGGTTTCTTCACAGGAAGTTAAAAGTTTTCAAGATAAAAAAAAAAGGGTACGTGTGCACTTCTGTTATTGTGATGCCAATGTCAATTAAAAAACCCCAGCATGTCAAAACATTTTTTAACTGGAAAAAAAGGCTAAGTGGGCACCCATAAAAGGTTGAAAGTGACAGTTATTGCATTGTTTGGTAAGAATATTTTGGCTTTAAGTGACGGATTGCGATACAATAGTGCTTTTTGAACTCTGTAGTTCATAACAGTTTTAAAGAAGCTGCTGGATTTAAGCGTCTGTACCCTTTAAACTTTGCGCTGTCTCACAGAAGAATTCCCTTCTGGTTCTTCCTGTGTCCTAATGAAAGCCCAAATTGTACATAATGAATAACTCAAATTTATACACACATAGAGAGAGAGACAGCAGCATCACTTTCTAGTTATGCACCTTTTCACCCTTTTGATACTATTTATCAAAAGGATTTAAACTTTTGCAACTATGTTACTATGACTGTCTTTATACATCCCTTGACCATTTTTGTTACTCTGAGGATAAAAGAACAAGTGTGTTATTATGTTAAGTTTAGGGTTAAGTTTGCATACACTTACATTAAAATGGCATTGAAGAGAATGCAAACTAGTTATGCACCCAACTATAAATAAGAGAACGACACAAATAAAGGCAGTTTCTCGCAGTTTCAGAAAGTAATATGTAATTATAAACATTAATAAAACATGGCTTCTATAATCTATCAAGTCTTTAGTTGTTACTAAATGGTTTATATTTCTAAAACTGTTGGTCAAAGCGTCATGCTGGAGGAGGATTTTACACATACTGGTAACAAAAAAGTTTTTCTTATTAATGGCTCGTAGCTCAAAAATCCATGCATTACTTATAAAACCTTTGTAAAATGACCCTTCTCAGAAAGTGAAAAATCCCATAGTACTTACGGTGCGTTTGTTTCCTCGGCATTCGCCCCATTTTCTGAGAATAAGGGCGACAAGTCAAAGTTAAAACACAACATACATAAACAACATATACGCTGATAGAAACAAAAGCATCTGTGTAACTTCTAAATACCTTCTGCATGGTTTTTCTTAGACTGACTTCGCTCATAAAGCGCAATGGCAGCAACCAGGATGATGACTTCCACCAGGATGGCTATAAAGGGTTTTAGAGGCTCCCAGTAAGTGATGACCTTCAAATGGGGATTAAGACATATTTCAATTTTTGTCATATTAGTACAACAATGTAAAAATGTTCTTCTAAACATTACAAGCAGAAGTAAAACTTTTGTAAATTGGACATAAAGAAGTCTTGTCATCAAATCTTCTTTAAGTGTTATTAGTGATTTATCAAAGTGTGGGCAAATATTTATTACTAGAAATATGCTGCAAAACTTAACTCTTAGTGTGGAACTTATTGAACATCACTGAGCCAAGTAACTATTTAAATTAAACTAGAGCCAAAACGTAGCCAAAAATACTGGGAACCATATATTTGATCTGTTACACATAGGTATTACATGCTGATTTTTGTTTTTTTAGTGTTTTTTTAGAAATTCTAACAAGTCATTAGAGCTTTTTAAATAAATGTGGTGGAGTAAAATACACAAAATATTTCCTCTGAAATGTAATCAATGAAAGTTGAAGTGTAAATTACTATAAACTAGGACGTCTTAGGTAGAAGTACTGAAATATTGTACCTAAGCACAGTACGACAAAACACTTTGAACTTTTCACAACCGACCTTTAGCTCCACAGGGGTGATTGTAATACTGATGCCATACACAGCGCCGCAGTAATACAAGCCAGAGTCAGCCTCTGTCAGGTTTTCCACCACCAGTTTGGTGTCATAGTCTTCACTTTTGATATTATAATGGTGAGGTTCTGCAGTGGTGACAATTTGAAGCTGCAAAACAAAATCATCCGCAGCTTCTTAAATGCCATGCGCTCGGGTCAATAGATAGTAGGTCATACTAGATTTTTATCTTTTTTTCATTGTTGCTGTATCATTTGTAAGGGGTAATGAACATCACCTTCGGGTTATGACCGATTAAAACATTATAATGTTGGAGCTTGCCAGAAAGGGGCTCACTCACCTTTTCGGTCCCATTTTCTCTGTACCAGTTCCAGGTAATGGGCTTTGGTTTGGTGTCCTCCATATGACATGTCATCACCACAGAATCCCCCACGTAGCCTATTATCGGCTTATCTCGGATGTAACCAGCCTGTGGAGCTGGTTAGACAATGAGAAAAGAATTAAATTATGTTAATATTCATTCTAAATAGCACTATGCATTTTGACTGGGTATTTTTTAAAATATTATATATACATGTCATAAAATGATGTTATCTGTACCTGATAAAATGAAATCTATTTTTGCTTCATCTCCAAACACACATGAGTAATTTCCAAGGTTTTCTTCACTCACAATGCTAAAACTGTCGGGCAAAAATAAATAGACAATAGTGTTTCTTACCAATTTATTTGAATAATAAAGTTGCACTGGCTCAGACCATATACCTATAAATATTGACAGAAATTGAGATAAAATTGGCTGAAAGAAAGAGCACACAAACACTTACACTCGTGTGAGATTATATTGTCCATTCTCCAGCTGCACCGTGAGACGACTGTCCTCGATTTCCTTTCCATTAAATCTCCAATAGCCAGTTATATTCTGCGGTTTGTTCTGATTACCACTCCATATACATTGTAATTCTAGTTGGACGGGGCTCATCAATTCAACTTTTTCAGTGTGATTGTAACCTGTGTGGAGGGTTATGGAAATATGGGGGAAAAAATCAGTTCTTTCAGAAAAATTTGATTATATTTAAAAGGACAAGCAATCATCAAAAGAAGACACCAATCTCCATCATAACACTACATGTAAAATAACCAAATAGTCAAAATCTTCTGCTGTTATTATAAGATTCTTTAGCAGTATTTACCAATTACCAAAATGCGTGAAACCAGTTACCTTCAAGCACAACACTCCTAGCGTCTGTTGGTAAAGGGCTGATGGGAACCGG
Source organism: Channa argus (assembly GCF_033026475.1). NCBI lineage: Eukaryota > Metazoa > Chordata > Actinopteri > Anabantiformes > Channidae > Channa > Channa argus. The sequence continues at coordinate 6,746,509 of NC_090207.1, forward strand.
TGTTGTGGGCACTGGGCCTGCTGACTCTGACAATAAAAGGAATAAACAGACACAAACGTGACAACTTGATGCAAGAATAAAATATAACAGTAATTACAGTATATATAAGAAAACAAGCTATATGTTCTGTAAAATAAAAACAATTATGTACAAGAAGTCCAAAGTTGCTATTTCACTTTGGTCTTAACGTGTTGGTAAGGAAATACTTTGTGGTTGTTACGATATAATCATTATTGCTAAGGTGTTACTATATGGTTGCTAAGGTGATGAAAATGGTTGTCAGGGTGTTTATGGTGGTTACTGAGGGGAATATTAATATTATAATTTTAATATTATATAGGTAGTTTAGTTTCTAGCGGTGCTACGTTAATAGCAGGAAGGGTTTGGTTTGGCTTCTTGGTGGAGTTGCACCTTCATTTCTAATCTTTTTCATCATATTATCATCAAATTATAGTAGTGAAGAACAAAAAGTAAAGGACAACATGTTTGAAATTGTTTATTAGATGATGTTCTGTATTTCTCTTAAGTCTGCTGATTGTGTCTGTTTTCATAGTGTTAGTGAACAAAGTTTAGCTTTTCTGTTCAAATGGATGTTTGCTCTGTTGTTGTTAGTTTCAGCACAGTAATCACAGAGCATTTAAACCTTTTACCCAACAAAGGCACACAAATTTGGTTTCCCTGAGGGCTGCACCATCTGCACCCTTAGACACTGGGAACCATGAGATCTTCCTCCTCCCATGGCCTGGTCCAAGTCCTACCTATCTAAATAAATCTTAAAGGTATCTTGGCAGGGGTATGTTTCTAATTCTCAGGGTCTCTCCACTGTTGTGCCACAGGGCTCAATTCTGGTCCTCAATTCGTTGCCTCAGTCTTAATATTGAAAAGAAAAAAACAGAAGTCTTCTGCAACTTCCTATGCGAACAGAAACAAACTAACCTAAAACAAACAAAAAAAACTAAATGTATATCAAATGCTGCAGCACTATATTATTGTGTGGAATCCTATGACATTTTCTTGTACTGCTCACAAGGTTACAGGACATTTGGTAAAAAAAAAAAAGAGAGAGAGATAGAGCTTCAACACATACAAATACAATTAAACCTAAATATCATTTACTTGTATTGATGTGTCTGCAGGAGATGAGAAGCAGGATCAGAAAAAAGAGTTTTTTCCAGGAAGCTGGCATGATTATTATCCCTCAGTCCTCAGTACGAGTGGGTTCCTCACTTAGCCTCCTTCCCCTGTCTTCTGCCTGCTGCAGTGTCTGGCCAACCCACCCCCTCCTCCATCAGCTTCACAAGTGACGCAGCCATGAGATCACCCTGCAGCATGTGGATGGCTCCATCCATTATTCAGAGAGGTTTACCTCTAGATGCTAAGCTCCAATGTGTCCTATCCTGCAGGGTTATGCATCAAAGCAAAATAACCGCTCAAAGCAAAATAACCGCTCCTGTACTTTGAAAAAAATGCAGTTCTTTGTGTACTTTGTTTAAAAATAACTGTTACACCCCTAACAAACAATATTGTTCTACTACCACTGTGCAGCTTTCTGCAAGGTGTCCACTCAAGTTACATGAGAAGAGCTGGGAGCTGAAAAGTCACATTATCTCTTTGTCCTCAGACAAATGAAACTGCAAAGGGAAAACAAACCTAATATTCCAGTAATTGATTCCATTTTTGATACAACTTTAAATATTTTTCAGCTGGAAGAGCTGTTAAATAGATTTTATAAAATTATACACTGTGCAAAGGTTTCAGGCTGTGAGTGAGGATGCAAGATTCTAAGCTGTGTATAGAGACACTTATATCAACACAAACAAGCAAAAGTTCTCACCACTGTACATGTTCCTATCACTAAAATAACACCATGGGCTGAGGCCATTTGTCTTCATCACACTTGTTTGCTCTTATGGTATTTTGTTAGTTTTTGCATTAGTACATTTTGTAATCTAATTTTTTTCTGTCCTAGCAGGTTTTTGTCAATTTCCTTTTCATCTCTTCCTCCTTTTCATATTTCTCAATTATTATTTCCGCTAACTTTTAGACGTAACATTTAAGGGAACAAATGCAGTGCAATCGTTTATACTGTTCAAACTGTTTTTCCTCATGTTCAACCAGGCGAGAAACACAGTGACTCAGCAGGTCAAAGTTATTTCAGTCTTGAAAATAAGAATCGTAACTTCTCATCAAATGACCCAGCTTCAGTGCGGAGAGGCCTACATTCCCCTATACTGCAGGGAACCATAAATTTGCTTGAGACCAGAATTCTTCTACAGCTATAACAATACACCCAGAATCTGCTCCACCCTCAGAAACCAACAGCCCAAAACAATTTTCTCCCTCCTCCTCACTGACCCCCCCACCAGTATTAAGGATATACATGAGATACATAGTTAAGTCTCCAGGTCCAGACAGAGCGTCTACATTATGTCTTAAAGTCTGTGCTAACCAGCTGACCTTGTTGTTACCAGCACCAGGTAAATCCACAACTAGTAAATATAGTCAGCCCCTGAGAAAAGAGCATTGGTGCCAAACTGCCCAATATTAAGGGCCTTGTAAATCTTGATTTATTTCCAGCATTCTTTGCCTCTTCACTTAGTTGATTGCTGTCTTCTAGTTACCTCTTCTCACAAAGTTATTTACGACTCGCGCCAAAGTACGTTTCCTCACTTGGCATTAAATTACCGTATTGTGGATTATCTACTTCATTGCTCAGCTTTCCCTTTTCTTTTTAGTTCCTGTGCCTGTTGTATCTTTACATTCTATGGTGAAATAAACCCATTGTTCCACACCAAAAGTTGGTCCTATGGTCTGCATCTGCGTCTAAAAGTCTAAAACTGTGACATAAGCAGGACTCATTGTTGCTACTAATCCAAGCAGCTTCTTCAGTCTAGCTGACTAGGGTGGTCCAGTTATATCATTCAGAGTTGGCTTTATTTTGCAACCAGCTCGAATAGGCTCTTTAGGTGGATAATAAGGAAGGTGAGAGCAGGACGGAGGAGGGGGAAGTCTCAGGCACAATCTGTCTCCCAAATATCATCCATCCCCAGGAAGATTAAGAGTTTACAGATCCACCAAGCAGGCCGCACCTAATGATCTTCTCCTTGGGGGATGAAGGGAGTTGTGCTTACATCCCAATGACTCCGCCCTTCTTTTACCTTCCTTATTATCCACATAATGAGCCAGGTGAGGAACAATGGCCCACCCTGGAGGATTTAACTGGGCCCATGCCAACTTTCACTCAAACTGAAGATGCTGATTAGATGAGTAGTATAACATTTCCAACCAAGGAGAAAGAAATACAGTTAACATGACTTAACCTTTCTCCAAATATTTTTTTTCTCTGGCATAAGAATTTGATTTGAATGCTTCATCATGAGACACATTCAACATTTTTTTCAGTGTTTTCATGTGCTTTTTTAGTTTTTTAGTTTTAATACATTTCCAAAGATTTCAAACAAACGTATTTCACGTCATCATCATGGGGTATTGTTTGTAGAATTTTGAGTAAAATAATGTATTTCATTCATTTTGGAATAAAGCTGTAGCATAAAATGTGGAAATATGTGTGAACGCTGGAGAAAAGTGCCAATGAAAACAATTGTGACTGTTAATCATTTTAGGATGTGTCATAAATTTTTTGAGAAACCTGACCCCCTGCTTGGGAACCACTGAATTACAGAACCTTATATAGAGAAATTAAAACTTATACACTGATGCATTATTTTGTTTTCGCCTTAGGTTTATTTTGTAATCCAGCATCAGATGGAATCAGAAGATTAGTGTACAGCAGAGGGAGCCTCTGCTCAGCTCTTCCACCGAATGCATAATTTCTTGCAGATTTGTTTCTAGTGCGCTTCCTGAAATGAAGGCAAGGAAACACTTGTATGTAGATTCCTCACCCATTATCTTCTTCATCCTAATGCTCTTTATTTGGTGTGCGCATATTCATAGTTAAATCATTTTAACTGGTACAATTACAGTGCTATGGAAACAAAATACACCACAAAGGTAATATTCTCTTATCAATGTTAATTTTTCTAAAAATCTATACATAAAATGTACATTTAAGGTACAGTGTCAGTATACAAGACAAGTAATGCTTTTCAACTTGAGAATTTATTATTATTATTTTTTTATCATTATTTGTCCTTTCGGCTTATCCCGTGAGTTCAGGGTCGCCACAGCGGATCATTGTCCGTATGATGATTTGGCACAGTTTTTACACCGTATGCCCTTCCTGACGCAACCCTCCCCAATTTCTACTGGTCTTGGAACCGGCACTGCACAGCTGGGCAGGGGAATGGGCTGTTAGGGGTTCAGTGTCCTGCTAAGAGACACTTCGACATATAGCCGGGACTGGGGATTGAACCACTGACCCCATTCGATACACAAAATGTAAAAAATTTGTTCTGAGAAATAAAAATGACATCTAGCTGCTGTTTCACTGCTGCTGAAGCTGCAGGCTGTTGATGAACACAGTCTGCAGCTCAGTGATGTCATCACTAGCCTCTATAGGGATGCTGAGCTTGCTTAACGGCCCACCAGCAGAGTTGTAGTTAGGCTCATAGTGACACTGGCTTAGATTATCATAAAAAGAGCCTCCTGTTGCACCCTGAAGACTCTCACCGATGTCCAGGCAGGGGTGCTGTGGGCAGAGACGGGTGTAGTCCTGGACCTGGTGGGACCCATAATGGAGATGATGATGGTGTTCAGGCCCGGGGCTGTGACAGGGGCTGTGGGAGGGGCTGTGAGGCATCAAGCAGGTCTGCAGGCAGCTATTCCTCCGCACTGCCCGGTGGAGGTCCAGTCGAGCAATCAGTGGTTTCCCGATGTTGATGCTTTTGGTCCAATGGACGGGATCATCATCCATGGCCGTGAAGGTGCCCTGAAGGCACACAGTGAAGACCAGCTCCTCCTGATGGTATGTGACATGAGATGGCAAAAACACAATTAGCTCCTTCTGTGTTTTTATGGTCAAGAATCGTTTATGTTGGTCTGAATTTAAACACCAGGATAAGAATTACATTACTGCCAATGTTTTCACTGGGACAAAACAAGGCTGTTGCTCTGCTTTTGAAGCTTTCATACAATATTTTAATGATAAAATGGCTTATGGAAAACTAAGTTTGTGTTTTTACCCTAAGCTTCTGCAGGGAGCTGAGTCTGGTGTAAAGACAGTGCTGTGGCAGGCTACTTGACAGGAGATAGATCCCCGTCTCCTCTGGAGTTTCTCTGTTCATCTCTTTAGGATCCACATCAAGGTCCTACAGGAAAAACAGGGGTCAGTGTGCAGAGCGGACCAGAACAAAAACATGCATTCAATCTCAAAAGAGATTTACTGTATTTGACTTCAACTGTATACCATTTGTTGCTTTGTTTATACCATCATTGTCTTTTGGTGGCTCAAGGTTAAAGTGAAAAAGTAAATATTAATCAAACTCTAAGTAAAAGACCTGCATTATAAATTCCACTTTAATGAAAGTGTGCAATCAGGAAAGTATTAAAATGAATTATTAGAGGATTTACATAAGTAGTATTTCATTGTGGAAACTTGTTGAAGTGGATCTAGTTTTTAATTATTTTGCAACTAACCAAATAATGTAAATCTACTAGTATTTACAGTTGAAAAGTTTAATCAGTACCAAAGAAGCATATTTTCAAAGCACTTCATACTGTATATTTTGTTAGTAAATAACACTGTCAAAGTATATTATTTCCCTCTGAAATGCAAATTCTTTGTTTCCTTTCTTAATAAACCATCGTCATTAAAACACACTGACCTGCGAGAAGTCAGTGACGTGAGCCTGGCAGAATGACATGTCCTCAGGTTTCTTTATGATGTGAGTGTAAATAACAAGTACGTTGGAGAACTCCGCAGCAAAGCCCAACTTGATCTGAGCACCACAGTCAAAGTTGAGGCACATTGTCTCAGGAAGCTCTGGATAAAAAATTAATAAAAAAAAAACATTTCAAGCACTATACATCCCATTTATTTTATACTTCATTCCACTAGATTTTATGCTCCATTCACAAATTATCAGGTAGTGAAATTGTAAATTGTCTTTGAATAAGCTCATTTACTATGAATGTTAGCCAAACAGAAAAACCCACCTAAGTGTACAAACATTAATAAATAGTTTATAACACACAAAGAAATAAATGAAGATGTAGGAATATTTCAGATGTTGATACACGTAAAAGATATCATAACAGTTATAAATCATTATCATAGACAATAATATTATAGTGCATGTTTTACCATATTGTCATCCTGTGCCCACAAGACGACTTATAGTTACAGTATGAAGTATGAAGCAAATACGTGTGCAGGTTTAATTTATTTGCCTGGATATCTTGTGACTAAATAGAATACAACCAATTTAAAAAAAAATTGTGCAAACAGGAAGTTAAATGATTAACTACGAAACTGTACGTTTGATACTCCCACTAAGGTTTCTTGTTAGTTCAGACACAAAACGTCACAGGAAAAAGGAAACAAAGTCTGAATCTTAAAAAAGGGGGTGTGAATTACGAATCCCATACCACTTTGTTACTGAAACAACTCCTCAAATAAATCAGCTTCAGAAAGAATAATCAATAATTCACTGAAACTGTTTATTTTTTATGATAAAACTAAGTCTATAATCTGTGGTGCTGAGTCACTTCTTTTTATGGGAGAACCACTCTACAGCACCGTGTAGTCTACAACACCAGTCTAGAAGAGCTCACAATTTGTAAGACTGCAGAATGTTTCACTTCTCATGTTTTGTGTAATCGGTGATTCTTCCAAACAGAATGCTGGAAAAATCAAGAAAAACAAACAGCAGAAGCGAGAAAGTGTTCTATAAGGAAATATTTACTAGCTGACAGAAGAGGAAGCGATGATAATATTGTCTCTAGTTGATTCTCACTCTTCCAAACTGCTCACAACAGTGTGATTGTCTTAATAAGTCAGTGTGTGTGCACTTGTGTGTATAATGCCAGAGAATTGTGTGCTTAGTTAACATCAACCAGTCGGCATTTGAATGAGTGTGCAGCACAAAGCCACAGTAAACAAACTGGGGATTTCCACTGCTCTGATAACAAATAAGAAGCAAATATTTTAAAACTGCAGAAGAGAGACTCACCATGAGCTTTTGCCCACTGGCGGCTGTGACCATGATCCGCGCTGTCACCAGGCATTATGGGATCGGTCAGAGCTCTTCTCTCTGACAAGCTGCTGCGGATCTCCAGGGCCTGCTTACCCTTCGTAGCATCAAACTGACCCATGTCTACGCACAAGAAATTAGAAATCACATGTCAGTGTCTCAGCCTGCTTTGATTGTAACACTTAAAATATCTAAAACACTATGACATTAGCTTAAACTGGATCAAACATTACTCTAAGACTCAAATTTTATGCATAACATAAATGTTTCATATCAAAGACCTAATTTTGATATGTATAACAAAAACAACCTCCATGTAATTAACTTTATTACCTTTCCCCTAAAAATAAACTGACCTACATTCTGGGGCAAACACAGCAGCTGCAAAACAATGACATTCCATAGCCAAACACTGTGAAGCTGTCCTTTGATTATGTTATCATAATTCATCGTTATAATCCCATCTAAACTACATGTAATAAACACATTTTCAGTTGGGTTTGGCCTCCTTCAAGGTTGTCCCTTTCTTTTTTGCAATGACAATATAGTTTCTATTCTATTTCGTGGACAGGATCTCGAGGTGCAGAGGAGGAGAGGAAATGTTCGTCCTTTTCGATGGGAGTAAGCTAATGCCCCAAGGGAAAGAGTTTAAATACGTCTGTGAGAGGGCAAAATGGATGTCAGGTTTGGCAGAGTGAAGGACACAACTGACACAAGAGACAAGTCTTATGATTCACTTATCAATCTATATTATAATCCCCTTGTGATTCACGCATCTCATCAAGATGAAGCCTGGACTTGTTTAATTAGTGGTTTTGTGGGGTGTATTTAACTGTTAGTAAATGCTGAAGAAATAATACTGAATGAATCAATCAAACATTGGATTTATAGCGCACCTTTGTATAGATTAATGCAATTCAAAGTGTAGATCTCATAAGGAGGATGGATAGCGTGATTATGCAACTTTGACATTACCATGGATAAATATATGGATTAATAATCATTTGTGTTTCTGTTTTTTCTCACCTTCGGCGACTCGGTCCAGGACCACAGTGATTTTCTCATCATCTAGAAGTCGCTTCTTCAGAAACTTGACAAACACACCATTAGTGAAGCCACTGGAGCTCAATTCAAAGGCCTCGGCATCTTGGCACCTGGAGAACCAAACAACAAACAAACAGTTTATATTTTTGAAAAAATATATAATTTTGTTTGCTCTATGAATTTATGTATGAAATTAGTTTTGAACTCACGTCGCGTATCCAAAAACAATGTTGGCCGTGACCCTGAGAACAACGTTTTGTGTGCTGTCATCATGAATATTTCTGGAAAACAAATAAATAAATACGACAGGTGAGATGCAAACAAATGCAATAAATCCTTGGGCAGCATAACAGCCAAGACAGAAAAATTTTTCTGATTTCATTTCTCAAAGCCACCTTATCCAAGGGTTGGATTTCACACACATAAAACAATGCCTGCGTGTTTATAACAATGTTATAAACATAACATCTTTTTTTTTAATTTTTATTTATTAAAACTGTAATATAAAAACATGTCCTGCTTCTAAGATTCCAATATTTGCTAGTTGTCATAGTCTTCTATGATAATAAACTGATGGGATAACAAATGTAAAGGAATCACCCACTGACTCACCTTTTCCTGCACATGTCAAGCAGAAAAACATTGAGGCCTGTCTCCTTCTCCTGCATCAGTTTTAGGATGCTCTGCACACATAAACAGTTGGCTGACCGGTACGGGTTTGGTGCATCTACTGGCACCATGAAACTGTTGCCATAGTTCTCATATCCATGACCAGCATAGTAGAGCAGACCTAAAGAATAAGATATGTATTTAATTAGCCATGTGCTGGTATCTTCCCATTAGGGTTGATTTAGTTTTGTTATGAATGTTTTATTTCCTGCTTCACAGGCAGTGACATTCACTTTTACAGTAGCACTACGATTTGGGTCACACCTCGGTTTTGTTTTTGTTTTTAAATTACCAATTTGGAACTTTCAAAATCTCTCGTTAAAAAAGGGGAGGGGGGGGGGTCTACACTTTGTAGTATTCGTGAATAACTCAAACCCAGTGCACCACATCTGCGGCTGTGACAGACAACTAACACAATGTTACTTTCTTAAGTGGTGGCTGCGTTTACGACAAGTACAGGGGAAAGATCACAGGTACAGTATCAAATCTATGAACTTTGATCTAGGCCCACATACAAAACAAGCCCAGATCTTATAATCCTTCACTTCCATGAAAAACTAAATCTGATGCACTTGGGGGTAAAAAGTACTGTGAACATAGCCCTAATCCGAACATACCATAAACTCCTTTGTGAAGCAGCAACAGGAACTCATCAACAGCGTTTCTCATCTCCGACTCTGTGAGGTCTAGCAATGAAACCACCTTGAAGTTTAGCTGCCGCAAGAGGTTGGTGAGGTCGTACACATCCACCATAGGAGCTTTGAGCTGTGGGTGATTTTGGTATGAGAGGTTGCCAATCAGCAGGGCCACTTTGTCAGTTGCTGGGATGGGACACGAGAGAGGGAGAAATTTTACATTAAACTACACGGAGGAAAAGAACTCACACATAATATACCTCAATGAAACACATTTAAACTTAAGTATAAACTAGGAATATTAAATAATTTAAGGGGACAGTAAAAGTAAGTATTTTAATGTACTGTAAATAAAGGAAACTCACAAATAGTCAACACACACAATATATATATATATATATATATATATATATATATATATATATATATATATATATATATATATATATATATATATATATATACACACACACACACACACACACACACACACTGTATGATGTAGTTTTATTAAAGGGTGACTTCACAAATTTCCAACTTGCTTTCTATGGCTTTAGTTTAGGGTGTGAATGTACATTAAAGCTTTTAAACTAGTGACTTTTGTATATCAAAGTATTTTTCTACTTCTAGCTGAAAAACTCCTACAGATTACATCACGCGGAGGACTTTTCATCATTAGGAGTTCAGATGATGCAATCTGGACGAGCTCTGGAAAAGCAGGTTCAACATGATTACAAACTTCATAGTAAGAGCAATGAGATGACATAATCTGAACTGAAGGTTCCTCAAAGTGATGTTATCTGGAGGCATTTTTCAGCTCGAAGTAGAAAGGTATTTTAATATAGGGAAGTCAAAGGGAGGTTTAGTGGCATTTATTTACATGTACTACCCAAACTAGAACTAAAAGAATCTAATTCAAAATCAGTGAAGGGTTCCTTTAACTATACTATGTATAACTATGCATGAAGTATTCTATTATATAAAAACTATTCTAGCATAGCATATGAAATCACATGTACCATCCTTATTCTGTATAGAAATGAAAAGGGAAGTGCATGCATTTTCTAAAAAAGCCGCAAAGAGTCACTACAGATTTCCTAGCTGTTAGCTTTGCCTACTTCATAAAACCTGCACAATCTTCAAAAAGATGTACAAAATAACTGGAATGCTACAGGGTTTTTGAGGCCAGTATCCATGTATGTAGGTATCAATATTGGAAGGATTAAAGTTTTCAGGTCATTTGCACTGTATGTTTATTCAAAAACAAAAAATGAAAAACAGCAGTAAAAATATGAACTTAGTAATACTGATACCGTTTGTGGCTAACTAAAGGAAGTCATGATAAGAATCAGAATTATAAAGAAAACCCATCAGGAAGGAAGTGGGTCCTGTTACAATAAAAAAAGATGTCTGTTTTCAAAGCTGGTAATCTTTTTGAGTTGTGAGAGAGATTTGACCACCTGTGCATCTCACCAAATTGAAAAACTACAAAGTTCATTAACGTGTTAATAAAAATAAAAATAAAACATAACTGGGAATCATGGTGATCAAATTTTTATAGAACGCCTGCATAAACAAATAAAAAAGACTCACCATAAAGTTGTTCCGGAACACTATTCAGGAACAATTCACTTGAACCTAAAATTGCAATGTTACAGTAAAAACACAACAGAAGAGATACAATAGTACCTGCTGTGCAAGCACAATATGTGCTCCAAAACATTTGTTTACATTTTGAGACATATATGATTTAACGTACCTCCTCCAAAAGCGTAAACATCATCTAGGAATCAGACAAACAAATGCATTACTTTCGCATCAGAGTATTTATAAGGGTGATCAAGTAATTAGTCAAAGGGAAGGTAACAGTAGAAGAGCTGTCAAACCTTATAAAAAAATTAATTTACAAATAAAAAAAGTATTGTTGTAGTTATTGCCAATACATTCCATGATTAATTAATCCCACAATGTAGCTCTTCAAAGGTGATATGTGAGCTCTGATACACAGTCACTATATAACTGTTGAGTTAGTAGGATCAATTCATTCTTTTTATGAGATTTGTTGACAATGAGACAAGTATAGGACAGTTACAGTACATATTTTATAGTTGATTTAAAATGCATGCACCTGGAGATTGAACCTGTGAACCTTGTGCTAGTTGCCGTTGTTATATTAATCATCCAGATAATGACCCACATGCTGTTACAGGAACAATTTAGACTTCCTAACAAATGGTATGATGGAGATTTGCATGCTGTAACTGCACACTAATTGTTAATGTTCCCATTCAATACACCGTACACCAGGTTTTGTAACTCTACCTTCAGAGCACTCCACTGCCCCTGAAATCTGGATAGATATCCTCGGTGCTTTCAGTCAAGAATAGAGCAAACAATCACTCAAGCATAACAATAATAGAGATGATTTTACTAAACGGTAATTGCAGTATCAGAAAACATATTGAAACACGACATACCTATCAAAACATTGACTTCATTGGTCCACATTCTCTCAGCGCTGCCGCTGATCTCACAGCGATACCTGCCGTAACGATCCTGCATCACGTGAGGAATCTGACATGTACAGACACTTATCAAACCATGCTCCCCAAAACGGTCACAAGTAACAATAGTGAACGACAGAAGCAATCAACTATTAACGACGATCAATCAACGATTAACAGAAACAAGAATTGAAATGCACTTAATACGTTCTGTAACAAACTTTCCTCACCATTAGATTCCGCTTTGTGGCATTAGGAATCGGGACCCCATTTCTGTGCCACTGGTATCGAGGGATCGGCCGTCCAACAGCTCCGCACTCCAGCTGCAGGGTTTCCCCTGTATATAACTGTTTGGACTGAGGCTGGATCACCAACTTTAGCCGACCATCTAATGATTGATAACTTTGCCCTGAGAGAGCCAGGAGAGGAGAAATCTGATTTATCACATACAGTGGTTAAAATCAACTATTTACTGTACATGATTTGCCATAATTATCTAAATCACTATAGGTTAAAAAGTACATTTGTTTTCTTAGTGGAGTAATTTTACTTTTGTACTTGGAGATATTTGCACTTTTACATTAGTAATGATTTTGTGTATTTGTACCATCTCTCCACACAATGCATCACATTCTGCTGTGTATACGGGGCTGTGTAGCTACAGACGGCTAAGAGTGGACATGCTGACTCTTGTCTTTCTTGACATTATTAAGACCACCAGTATGAATGTAATGGCTCTTCGGTGCATATCCAGTTTTGTGCCTGAGCCCCCAAAAATATGTGAAGCAAGGGTGCAGTTAGAAAGTACACAGTACACAGAGCAGGAAATAGGACTCACAAGTGAGACTTAATCACCTACAATATCTTACCATAAGACATGGCGACATTTAGGACGTCCACCTGAGCCCACTGACTGAATTCAAAAACATCTCCACAGTTGACCCTGCAGATATAGAAGCCAGCATCCTTCTGATGGACTGGACTTATCACCAGGTCTGGAGAGCAGCTGTTTGGTACCTGAGGTTGTGAAAATGTGAATCAAATGTACACTTTGGTAAATATGCAGACTGAAACCTTTTCTCCTTTTTCCATGCTGCAGAAAGAATTACTCTGGGACAAGTGCTGCAAGGGCTCCATATGTTGAATGTTGCCATCTTTAAAAACAGCAGTCAAAAACTATTTCCAGGTTTAAAAAAAGGTATGTTTGTTATTAAAAAAGGGAAGTAATGAGTATTGTGATAGGGAACAGTGCACTTTCAGTGACCCAGCATTTATTATACAGTAAAATGCAAATTTGAGGGTTATGTTGGAAGTATTGTAGTTTTAGTAGACTTTACTAAGACTTTACTCATTGGGTTAGTCTCTAGGCAACAGTTTTACCAAATGATTTTACATCCTGTGTTTGATCTTTATCTACTTTTCTTTCTCAAATAAAGTAAAACAGAGGCAGGGGAACCTGTAAAGTATTGTCAATAAATCTTAAAATCTGTAGAATTACAGTTGCAGCAAGGACCTAATACTAGAAACCCTTTTGCATCTGAGCATTTGAGGAATACTGTTGTAAATTGAAAAACATTATGTGAGAAATCTTTAACAAAAGGACCAAGGAATTTAAAAAGTAGTAGGAGATAATACAAAACAATTAAGGCAGCTGACCTAAAAAAACTGACTTAAAAAAATAGTCATTATAAAACTTAGAAACTAACACGAACACTCTTCTTTTGACAGTGTGTGTGTGTGTGTGTGTGTGTGTATGTGTGTGTTTGGCCATAGCTCACCTCTTCCTTACCCTTGAACCACTGGTACTGTACTGGGGATTTGCCCACAGCATGACAGGTGAGGCGCAGATTGTGGCCAGATAGGAGAGCCACCGACTGGGGCTGAATAAGGATCTGCAAGGCTGTACATCGACAGAAGTTGACTGTGACTGTTCTTACACACAAATTATAGATGGTCCACAAGGATCGACAGCTTCTAAGTAAAGTTGGCAAGTAGGTTTCCCTTACTCTAACAATAATACAACTCAGGAGTAAACACATCTGTTTTCTTTTTCGAATTGATCCAACAATGACAATTAACGGACAAACTTGTACAATTGTGAATTGACTGGCAATCGTTATTTCCTTAAAGCCAATAAAAAAAAAAAACAACACAAAGCTTTGGTTGGCTGACTATGCAGCAATAACACATTACTGTACCTGATGGTTTCACGCACTCCAGGGCCTCGGAGTTACCCAGAGTTTGGAGGTAGTCCATCAGGTGACCCACACTGCACCCTCGCTCTCCCATCAGCCTCAGCAGCATGCGGCTCGGGCTGCCTTCCACCTCCAACACCTTTAGGGAGCACATCTCCATGTCGTCCGAGCTGGGGAATGATGCGGGGGATCGACAGCACATAATTTTTCCGATATTAGAGTTAAATGTGGTGACACAAAAGGACTGGCCATTTACACATTTTTCAAAGATTCAGATTCGGGTTAACAAGGACAAGAAATCTATAGTTATCACAAAAAGGGATAGGTTTGGATAGACTGACTAGATTTGGACAACAGAAATACATCATCTGACTGTTATTTTATGTCACAGCTGCTAAATGATAATACTTTATGAGGTTTGATTCTTGCAATGAAAAAGTAAAGATCGGGTCTTTAATTTCAAGAAGAATTTTACATTCACTTGGAGATGCAGATATATTTCAGTTCTTCATCTTTCACCTTGATATGCAACACAAAGAATGCTCAGTAATGTTGCTATGAACATTATTACCCATTTGTGCGCTTTTTTCCATCAACGTCTGTTTTCGACGTTGCGACAGAAACATTAAATAACTGACACCTTCATAAACCACAATACCACACACTTAGTGTCTTCAAACACTTTCATCAAATACTTCCTTCATAAACTGAACTGGCAATTGACCGAGGTCATACCCAAGCGCGGTTTAGCATTTAGCCATAAATCGAAGACATTATTTACTACTGTTACCAACATTTGACATATATTAGCGAGACACTATAAGGTAAATTACGCCGCACATGTATAATCGCTACACGCAGGCAATGTTGCTTTGTACTACGTAGCTTACAATAGAAAGCTTTTTTTTTTTTTTTTTTACCGCACCTGACTTTAAACCGTCTGTCATTGCCGACGATCTCTCCAAGTTTTCGCCATCCTTTACTTTTGGATTTGTCCAACACTTCGCACAGCCTCCTCACAACCTGCTCCTTCAACAAGTGGATCTTGGTGGACCGCTCCAAAGTATCCGACATGGCAGCCAGCCGAGAAAAGCGGCGGGGAAAGAAATCGAGGAGTTTCTACCAAACGTGAGACACCATTACTCTAGTCAACAAGTCACTTCTAATCAAAAAAAAAAAAAAAAACAAAATCTAAAACGTGTGCTTCCTGGAAGAAACCGTAAAAACGATACAGACACACCTACTGCAGTCTTGACTTTTCCGTTGCGCAGCTGCAGGCGGCTGCCGCTGCCAAAGAGTGTGTGTGTGTCAAGATAAGACCTGGAACGTTCACCCAGGTTTGTTTAAAAGGATAGTGGGGTTTTTTTTGTTGTTGTTGTTGTTCGAGACAAAAAGTCATTGTCAAGACGATGTTAACTTGGTCAGATTCGATCTACTTTCTTATTAAACAAATGCCACCTATGGAATATGTTGACAGCATGCTCTGTTGATTATACAGGGTATTACAGACATAACACTGAACCCCTAAGAGCCCATTCCCCTCCCCAGCTGTGGGTCCAAGCCCGGTAGAAATTGGGGAGGGTTGCGTCAGGAAGTGCATCCGGCGTAAAAACTGTGCCAAATCAACATGCGGACAATGATCCGCTGTGGCGACCCTGAACTCACGGGATAAGCCGAAACGACAAAAAAAAAAAAAATTACAGACATAACTAGAAGTGTGAAAGTAAAAGCAAATCATCTTGTGTAGAACCGGGGTGGTGGAACAGTGTCCTATATATTAAAACCTAGACAACTAAAATCAGTGGCTTCTAGCCTGAAAAAAAAACACACAATAGGGCAGATACAATACGTTTACAGATAAAGGTACAAAACTAGGCTGCAGGAAAAAGCTGATAATCCATTGGAGATCTTGTGCATCGGCAGGCGTACAGGCCCTCCCACATACATTCTTGACAACCACATGATGAACTCATATTTTGATAAAACATTCTACATTTGGTGTATTATTTAATTCTTTGTTGTTGACATTTGCAAGGAAATACGCACAAACGGATGGATGCATGAAGAAAATTATGTTTCTCACTAGACCACTGCACACACAGTTAGGGAAGGAAGATAACAATGGTCACACCTAAAACATTAGTATGAGAATGTTTTAATTTTCCTTTCCAAACATGTTTTACTACAGGCTAAATCCAACCCTAATTGACAGGGAACTGGAAAACTACCAGCGCTCTTGTTCAGATACTTGTGCTCAGTCAGCTGGACACAAATTTTTGTTGCTATGCAAGTAATCCTGCAGACTTCAAATATTTCCCCTGTGCGATTCCCATTTACACTGGCCTTACTGCAGAAGGCCAATACAGATTGTTTAATACTGTTCAGTACATGTTTAACGAAATACTGTGTTATTGGGCAGAATGTAAGTCCATACATTATGCAAAATTCACTGTGTGGTCACTTTGTATTGACATTTATACGGTTCTTTGGTGTATTTAGACATAGAAACTTTGGCCAAGTGTTTTCTTAATAGCATCTAAAAAAAGACAGGGGCATGTTAGCAATTTTCTGTCAAGCTTTGGTTTTTACTTTTCTTCAGGAGCCGGTTGAGCTCAGAACAAAATAATATGTTTAATATTAGAGGATCTCATGGTTCTTGTGTAATTTGTACCTATTTGCTAAAAATATATACACCAGATATACACAGGAAAGCTGTTGAAAGGACAGTATTTGTAATGTCACATTACTGCAGTTATTATTCTGCAGATCTGTTTCACTTCGGCATGAAATGTTAATCGGCAGCATCCCTGTGTCTCCCCTGCCATCACCCTGTTGTCTCTTCTAACATTGCTTTCCATTGCTAATTTTAACTTATTGTTTGTTAATTGTTGCACTGGGAAGTCTTCAGTATATAATATTAGAAGCTTTTATGATGTTACAACAGGAGTTATGCTCTAAGTCAGATGCTTTCTTTAGTTTCTTCAATGTGTTTCTTTTTTCTTATGATTTATTAGATTAGCCAAAATTGAGACTACACATGTTAGAGTAAACGGTGCCTGCTCAGAGGACCACCACTGCTACATCTACTGGCACAAAGGTATCTATAGACATCACAACAGGTTTGGAGGTGAATATATTACAAGTGGTTTTGAAAAAAGGCAGCCTTGATTAGTTAGCGTATCTCTACAATACATTTTTCTAATGTCTTATTGTTCTTCATGATTTTGTGTGCTGCAAAGAGCCCATGATATGGTCAATCTAAAATGTCTTTCCACCTCCTTATTAGTCGCAGCAGCTCTTTACTATTACAGTTTTAGAGAATTGTTAAGTTATTAGTATAATTTTTTTTTTATAATAATGAATAGTTTATGCACAAGTTATGTTATTATTTAGATCTCGGGACATGTTGTTACAACACAGTGCAATTACCATATGGGTGACTGTGATCACATTAAATATATTACAATATTTGTAAAACCTCTTCTGTGAATCCATATTTATTATGCAGAGTATCTGATAGAGAGCAATCTCGGGACATACTCAAAAACCCGTGTGTGACAAATAACCTGGCAAACCTGTGTATGGTGCGTTACATTTACCTTTAACCTGGGACTAACGTCACACCCGAGTTTACTGCATTCCAGTTGAACAGCTTGTTTAGTTCACTTCAGGTTACCAACAAATTAATTCCAAAATTACGTAACTGGCTGCAGGGATGCCTTGGGATGAAAAAAATTAGGTTTTAAAATTATATCCATACGTTTAAAGATTATGCTAATGCTTGCTTTTCTGGTGCTGCTGTGTTTGGTGTTTTCACAAAATAACATGAACGCCACTGTAGGCCATAGGTGATTCTGGCATATTTGTGCTATGGGTTCAGATTTCAGAGAGGCTGCCAAAAGGGTGCGTGGGATCCACACATCATCTGATTAGTATTTCAGCTAAAAACTTCAACACATTTAGCAGACCTCCAAGAACTATTAAAACCTGTTAAAAAGGGAATAAAGTGAAACCTGTAACTTTTGTCAAGTTAAAAAAAAAAAAAACAACACACTTGGCTACACGTAAGTCAATGAAAGTCATAAATCATTTCTTTTAAATAACCTCAGAATGTCCCAAAAACTAGACTTTGCTTTTGTAAAAGAAACACAGCTTTAAGGTGGTGAATGCAGTCAAGTCTTAGAAGTGTGTCCTCATAATTTCTGCTTTGAATAAGTGAATATTGGGCTAGCTGTAGTTTTAGAATGCCCCAAGGTTTCTGTAAACACAGAAACTGGTTTGGAGGTTCTAACATTTTTAATTTACAGTACTACCCCTGTATAATAAAAACAATAACAAATGCAACCAGAAGGGGACACAAGCCAGTGTCTTTTCATTTTCAAGTCCCAAGTCTGGATAAATGCGGAGGGTTGTGTCAGGAAGGGCATCCAACATAAAACACATGCCAAATTAAGCATGTGAGTCATGACTTCCACACCAAATGAAGGCAGAGGTGGCAAAGGCCAAACAAAAAGCATATGAAGACTTGTATGCTAGGTTGGACACTTAGGAGGGAGAGGTGGATTTATACAGGTTGGCGAGACAAAGATATAGAGATGGAAAGGATGGAAATGTATTGACAGCTGCCAGGAGCGTGATGGGAAGATGGAAGGAGAACTTTGAAGAGTTGATGAATGGGAAAATAAAAGAGAACAAAGAGTAGAAGAGGTGACTGCTGTGGAGCAGGAAGTATCAAAGATTAATGAGAGACATTGACATGGGAGATGTGCAGAGCTGTGGTAACTACAGAGGAATAAAGCTGATGAGCCAAACAATGAAGTTGGGGGAAGAGTAGTGGAAGCTCGGCTAAGGGCAGAGGTGAGCATTTGTGAGCAGCAATATGGTTTCATGCCTAGAAAGAGTACAACAGATGCAGTATTTGTTTTGAGGATGCTGACGGAGAAGTACAGAGAGGGTCATAGGGAGTTGCATTGTGTCCTCGTAGATTTAGAGAAAGTGTATGACAGGGTGCCGAGAGAGGAGCTGTGGTATTGTATGAGGACGTCTGCAGTGGCAGAGAAGTATGTTAGAGTGGTGCAGGACATGTATGAGAGCTGTAAGACCGTGGTGAGGTGAGCTGTAGGTGTAACAGAGGAGTTCAAGGTGGAGGTGGGTTTGCATCAAGGATCGGCTCTGAGCCCCTTCTTGTTTGCTATGGTGATGGACAGGCTGACAGATGAGTTTGACAGGAATCTCCATGGACTATGATGTTTGCAGATGACATTTTGATTTGTAGCGAGAGCAGGAAGCAGGTGGAGGAAAATCTAGAGAGGTGGAGGTCTGCACTGGAAAACAGAAGAATGAAGGTTAGATGCAGCAAGACAGAATACATGTGTGTCAATGAGAGGGACCCCGGTGGAACGGTGAGGTTACAGGGAGCAGAGGTGAAGAAGGTGCAGGACTTTAAGTACTTAGGGTCAACGGTTCAGAGATACGGAGAGTGTGGAAAAGACGTGAAGAGGCGAGTGAAAGCAGGTTGGAACAGGTGGAGAAAGTGTCAGGTGTGTTGTGTGATAAAAGAGTATCAGCGAGAATGAAAGGAAAGGTGTTCAAGACGGTGGTGAGACCAGAGATGTTGTTCGGCTTAGAGACAGTGGCACTGAAGAAAAGACAGGAGGCAGAGCTGGAGGTAGCAGAGATTAAGATGTTGAGGTTCTCTTTGGGAGTGACGAGGATGGAGAGGATCAAGAATGATCCTGGTGGGGTTTTATACAATCTTTTTTTAACTTAGAGTAGTTTATGAATGTCCTACTCTCTTTTACAGGAACACCCAGGATTTGGGCTTAATTGGGGTTAATTAAAGGCCTTGCTGAGAGCACCACATTCGCTTTGATGATGTCTTTGATTCTTGATCCTATCACTCTATGGCTCTGATTAGTCACAAGCTTACTTCTCTAACCTTTAGGACACAGTTGCCCCCATTTTGAAGTCATCATTAAACAGCCCTACGGGCTGAGCAGAGGGTCAAAGGCCGACTCAATAAACTAGACTCCCTTAACCTGAGTTAAAACAAAATTGAGAAGATTTTAATTATTTATAGGTTTTATGAAACGAATTGTAACCATACTTTGTTTATTCGAAAGTGGCTAAATGTAAGATGGTTTCCTGCCTTTATACTCTGCATCTGACTCATACTGTACTGTAAATGTCACATTGATCATATCAGGAGGTAAAAAAAAAATCAAATGTAAGTAAATAGGTAGATTTATGTGTTTATTTAGTTAGTATTTGAACTACATATTTAATAAAACAGCTTCTTACCCACAGCTGTTACAACTGAACTTACCACAACTGAACTCTGACACCCGCTGACCCCACACTCCCTCACACACTCATCTCCCCTCATCGTCTCTCCTGCAGATACAACCATTGAACTGTATCCATCTCCCACACTGGTCCAAGTCCTCATTCATTTCACTCATTCATGTACTGCATCAAAACTAATTAAAACATTTTAAACCCCTTGAACATGAGCCAGCAGCAAATTAACGCACAGTTTGCTGATATAAGGCTGCTTCAATGCGACTACATTCAATGGGGTCTCACCTGGCAGAGCATTTACTGTGCGAGGGGTAAACTAACATTTTCTAACAAGGACTGTCAAATTAAAAAGGAATTAAATCAAAACTTAATAAATGGATGAAAATGATTTGTTCTTTTGGTAAATGTTTAGTATTTATATGCTTGTTTATTGTTTGTGTGCATGACAGTATATGAAAGTTCTACATTTTAAATTAAAAGATTTTCCCTAACGTTGAGTGCTGAGTACCTTTATAGCTGCCTCCTCCAGTGGTGGAAACATCATCAAGGAATCAGTAGGAACAACATGTCATACGACATAAGTGTTTTCACTTCAGTCTTACCCACAGATATTTTAGGTGGAGCTGAATTGAGTCCACTACTGGTCTTATTCTCGACCCCGTGAGCCTTGTGTTAGT
Source organism: Channa argus (assembly GCF_033026475.1). Lineage (NCBI taxonomy): Eukaryota > Metazoa > Chordata > Actinopteri > Anabantiformes > Channidae > Channa > Channa argus. The sequence goes on from NC_090207.1 coordinate 6,767,684, forward strand.
TATAGGGTTATAATAACAATGATCGCATGCAATCACAGGAGTAATTATGACAAAAATTGTTGTAGTTGCTATTGGATTGGATTTTCTACTATGTCACTTATTTGATTTTGCTGCTGTAACACTGCAGTTTCCCACTGTTAAATTTAAACTCTATTGGACAAATTAAGTATTACACAGAGATAAAGAAATAACAAAAACAAACAAAAATATTCTGTTGTGTGCCACAGACACTTGTTTTCTCAATATAACAATATAAAATTGTACATCGTCGTGTATCTGTAACCCATTTATCATCACAGACTATCTGTCTTTTGTTTCTTATACCTGACACCTAACAGTTTCCTCAAGACAAAAAAAGTCTACTTCCTGGAAGAAACTGATACAGACACACCATCCATCAGACACCTTTACTACTGTCTAGATGCTAGACTATGGAGCTAATTCTAGACTTTGCCAAAATTTGTTTCTGCATGTAAATGAACCACTAGGGGAATGTAATAAAATCTTTTTGTATGACAATATACTGGCAGAATAAAAGATTCAGACATTCACAAACTTTTTAAGACATGTTACCTTGTGTCTTTATTTTGTAAGAGTTTACACTTTAAACTGCTCCAAAGTACTCATATGTTTAATAACTGTCTTGGTGCCACATACAACAAAGTGTAAAATATCTTTTTACAGCAGCTCTCAAATGATCACATAACATCTTAGCCCTGAAACACAGTCACCCTAAAGCTGCCTTTGTTCGAGTGCTCATTCTACAAGAACATTTTTTAAGTTAGATTTATTGTGTAGAAGTCCCTGGGAATAATTAAAATGCGAACAACAATCTACTGCACAGTGTTTAAGATACATACATACATATATATAAACAGAGATAAATATGAACCGGGCTAAAATTGAAACACAGTTGGGCTGCAAGATATCATTATATACTGAAACAAGTAGTAGTATGAGTCACTCCATTCTTCTTTTTCTACTACCCTGGCCAACCGTGAAAGTACAGACAGTAAAGACACTTAGTAATTGTAAATAAAATAAATGCCAAATTTGTAGATTTTATAGTCAACAATATCAGTGAAAGACTAAAATTTACTCTTTAACAAGTGTTTCGTGAAGAGACCTTTGGGACTTTCTTAAATTTAGAAGCTTTTTTAGCTCAAAAGTTTGGTAGTTTTCACTGTTAGGTTGGTGTGTTTGGTTATTGTAAAAGCATTTTATGTATATTTGTCACCTCCAGAAGTCCAACATTGAACTTTTAGCAATTTGATTAATATGATTCCTGATATATTGAAAAGTAATTTTAACAATATGCATAGATGGAAAATGTTGTTATGGCGTGTAGAATTTTACAGGATATAAATAAAATGTCTCTTATTTTGTCCTGGCAGGTAACGTACATGACATCTTGTTGTCAGATGGGTGATATTTGAGAGCTACGCAGATCTGCTGCTAAACATCAACATCAAGTATAGACAACATAAGCATCAGATTATTTTTAAAGGTCAGCCATAACCTATTAGAACAAGTTTATTATGGTTGTCAGATTGTGGAAAATCCTTTGCTTGTTTGCAGGATTTCACTGCACGGCATCTGGATCACATTACATAAAAACATATTAACATTTACACGTACAGACATATTAAATTATTGTCGTTTAATAATTTACACAGAGTTTGAGACATGTTGATTTGCATGCAATACCTAAAACTAAATATACAGAAAATGATAGAGTGTAAAATATTGATGGTAAGTTTTTATAATTTTATAATTCTTTTGTTAACGTAAAGACTGTCGTCCCTGAGGATTTAAATGTCTTGGTATAATAGGCACATGTGTCTCTATAGGCAAATGCATTTATAAATGCTAATAAACAAAAAACAATTGGTATTTCCCACTTTTTAATACTGTTTCAGATTTTCAGTTATAAATATGTGTCCTGATCTATTGAAAAGTAATTTTAACAATATGAATAGGTGGAAAATGGGTTCTGTTGTTATTACATGTAGAATTTTACAGGTTATAAATAAAATGGCTCTAATTTTGTCCTGGCAGGTACCAAGTCTTAATAGGAGCTCATGACATCTTGTTGTCAGCTGGGTGATTGGGAGCTAAGCAGATCTGCTCCTATACATCAACTATAGAAGTATAGACAACATAAGCATCAGATTATTCTTAAAGGTCAGGCATAACCTATTAGAACAAGTTTATTATGGTTGTCAGATTGTGGAAAATCTTTTGCTTGTTTGCAGGATTTCACTGCACGGCATCTGGATCACATTACATAAAAACCTATTAAGATTTACACGTACAGACATTTTAACAGTACATTTTGACACGTTGATTTGAATGCAAAACCTGAAACTAAATATACAGAAAATGAGTGAGTTTTTACAATATTATAATTCTGTTGTATAGTAAGTATGTGTGTTTCCATATGCCATTGCATTTATAAATGCTAATAAACAATAAACAATCAGTATTTTATTACTTCATCAGATTTGCAGTTATAAATGATAATGAACAATGAAATCTTCTCTTGATGTTTTCTAATGATCCATTAACATAGTTAAAAATTCATGTCTCGGTTTTACAAGGCTGCAGCTGTAAATGTTAATAGACAGTTTTTACTTTAGTGCAAATGTGTCCTTCTAATGTTTTGGCCACTCTATTAAAAATGAATGTGGGGAAAATATCTGCGGTTTTCAGATCAAACAATTAAAACAATTAAAACGACCTTGGCAGCACAGAAATGCGGAACTTTCAGGAAACCCTGTCAGAGTGAGATGTCTCCCACCTCTGCGCTCTTTGGCTGCTCTCAGGTGGGCAACTCGTGACGACAACAAACCCCTCCCCCTTCCCTGACACAGAGGTAGTTCCTCATTGTACATCATACCTGAGGTGTTAGACGCAGCAGCGGCGGCCAGGTGTGAGGAGGACTTTTACGGTAATGTCATGACTGAAGACGGCGACTGTTCCTCTGCGCTCGTGTCGGTTAAATGTAGTTCATTCACAAAGAAGGTCGACACCTGTCCTGAGGAGGTGAGTGAACTGCAGAGGTGTGTGCACGTTTAATTGTGTCACATAGAAACACTTTTTATTTTCTGTCCCTGCAGCTGCTGGCAAAAATGCATATAAAGTCAGTCATATTTAACAGTAGACAGTGCCGTCTTTGATTGAGCTTCGGTCTGATGTGTGTGTGTGTGTGTGTTAGTGTGTGCGTGTGAGTGTGAGCGCGTGTGTGTGTGTGAGCAGCCACAGCACGAACATCGCGTTGTGCAATGTAACGCAATACCGTGTAATAATTAATCAGGCTTATAGCTTTAAGTTAGTTAAAGCATAATTTGCAGATTGTATCAGAGGGGGTGTTTGGACGTTCTTTAATCTCAATTTTGTGCGGTGATATGAAAATTGGGGTTTTAGTGTTACTTCTATTTTATCCAGGAATGGAGAAAATCCTAATCATAACATTTTAAGGTGAAGCTGGAGTCTGTAGCCTTGCTCATTTATTTGTCAGATGACTTCCAATAAAATAAATTTTTGTAAGCATCAGTGCTATTCCGCTAACTGATTAACCGATCTAAACTGATTGATTTGCACCGACAGTGGCTGTTTATAGAAAGCTTTAATCATAAGATTTCATAATTCCAGTGGTATGTTGAGTACCCACCCAAGCAATATTGTTGCAGACTAAACAATTCGACATACCAATATAAAAGTGTTTCAGCTTGTATCTTGACAGCAATGTTGGTTATTTTTTCTGTTTCTCATCATAACAAGATGATAATAATCGTTTTTGCCAAGAGATGGAACAGCAGTAATTCACAAGAACAATATATACATTAAAAAAGCTACGTTTTCACGTGTATACAAATGAACAATAATTATTTGCTGCCTTGTACCTCACTTGTAAGTCGCTTCTGCTGAATGACTAAATGTAAATGTAAATTATTATTTCAGCATTAAATTGAATTCTTATTTAGCTTGTAATGTATATAATTTATACTTTGCTACCAAACTAATATATGTTGCAGCAAATAGAATGGTGTATGTATAGTACATAAATGATTTTACCCCAGGAAATGCCAATGGTCCAGATGTCCAAGATAAAAAATGTTCAAACAGTTAATTAGAGAGGCTAAAAAGACTAAATTTATGCTGCACGGCAAATCCCACAATTTGGCAGCCCAAAGCTGTTCTTATAGATTACAACTGATAGTTTTAACAAATTTGTACCAATAAGCCACAACATGAAATATTTAGCTTCAGGTACTATTTTTGACATCAAGTCCTGCTTTTCTTTTGTCAGATCTGAGAAGTAAGCCCCATCCAGACCCCACCTTGCTCAAGTGATCCTGTTAAAACTTGTCGAAGCAGGTGCTGCAGAATGAAACTGAGCTAGTTGTTGCTGTGGTAACTGTACATAACAAAGACAAATCAGTAAAAAAAAAAAAAACCTCATTGTTGCCATCGCTTAACACACGAACCGATAGCCAGTGAATGAAGCGTTCCTACACCTCTTCATGTGAAAAAACTGAATGAAGCATTTCAGTGTTGTTATGTACTGACAGACAAAAAAGCAGCTTCAGAGTCTGGACCAAGGACCATAAATCTACAGAGCACTCCGCCAGGAAATTTCCAGTGTCCAAAAACGGACAGAAAACAGGCAGATACACCAGTGTGTACCTGAGCCGGTGGAGCTGGATGAGAAAAGGATAAAATCTGTGAACATCAGTGACTCAGATGAGCTGAAAATGTGAATGATTGGTTTATTGAAAATAGATTAAGGTGTGTTTTACAGACTTAATACAGAACCTCAGGATATAGCATAATCCACACCTCATGACAGTCTGGCTGCTACTGGAAAATGTAGTCATTTGAAGCCACCCGCTCTAGTAACTCTTCACCTTTGAGCTATCTTTGTTAACTTATAACCCTCATATTTTGTTCGGGTGACGGTGCAGGCACCTTCTCTCGTGCTTCATCGGGGCTGTGTGCGTCGACTTAAGCGCACCTACAATTTTCTGCTTGTGCTGACTGTTTTCCCTTCATCTGCCATTGTTTTAGGTAGAAACAAGACACGTAGCTACGCCGTGGGTTAAAATCACCCCATTGACAGCATGCTGGTATTGTCACTTTGTTTTTTAGGGCACACAACAAGACAGTTTGTGCCAGGATGAGGAAAGATCTTGAGTTGGTGCCACTTACGCTGCTGTCTGTAGCTGTGATGTGCAACAGTAAGTTGAAAGGCTTGAATGGCGTTAACATTGGCTAATGGCATCATCACGTTTAAAAGGCTGGTTCGGTCAAAATGTGAACAACAACAAAAATCATTCTCTCAAATCATAAACGTGTGTTTTTAAGTACAAACGCCTTTGAAAATGCAAATACCATAACAATTTAAAAAAAGGATAAATATAACAAAATCCGTATTTAAAACCTTACACATTTTTTAGTCTACAGCTATTTTGGCGATACATTAATATACATTAATCTTTTGAAATGTATAGTTTAATATAAACTACGTAGAGAATTCTTGCTTGTGAATTTGTTTTAACGAACATAAAATTGTCTTTCACAATTGGCAAATCCAAACAATAGATTTTTCACAAGTAATGCAAATGCAGACCTCAGATGAATAAATACTGACGATTTACTCCACTGTTGTTCATAGTTTTATATGGGTTAAGAGTGGTTTGCCAACACAGTGACAGGGATCTTTATTTACACAACATAAGAAAATCCTTAAAGTGTATATCAACCTAGAGGTAAATACAACATTCAAGGCTTCTTTGTCATTAATGCGTTTCTTTTGCATTTCATGCATTTGTGAAAAGTACATTTCAGTCCTAAGGGCTGCAAAACTTGGCTCTACATGTATTTATAGACAAAATGAATTGCCAAAAATAAACATTTCTTTAATTTTAACACCTTGTTAAAGGTGCTAATTTGTCCATTTTGGATTTAAACCAGTAATACAAAAAAAAATAATCAGTGGTTGGAGGGCAAAATTCACTTGGTAGCTAAGGTTCTGTTAGACCAAACTTGCGACATGATAGGTCCGAAAGCATAGAAATAAAGTGGCAAAATAAAGTAACATAATCACTTGTAGGATTAAGCAAGGCTGTCATTGAAGAAGCTCAATGGTTAGAATCTCAAACTCCAATGTGATTGAGCTGACTGAGACGTAGAAGTAGAAAAAAGGAGAGACGGCAGGTAAATTTCAGTTCCTGCTGAGTTTTGACTCAGATGCTGAAGCAAACACAGACGGCTGCATGTGGCTGATACCTCTATTTGCACCTAACAGACACCTAGCATTAGTTGGAACATTAACTCTGCGTATTACAAAAACATTTCCCACTTGTTGTTATTTTTCTGTATAGGATTTACAGAAAAACAATTATAACCAAACCAAAAACTTAAACTTAAACTTGGTCACCCAAAATGACTCGATACCACCCAACAGAAATGAGATCTTTAACACTGAGGGTGAGCCAGCCCTTTAAAATGTTCCCCTTTTTTTGCTGTGCTGGTGCTACATTGGGAATTGGGAGCTGATGCTTGTTTGTCTCATGTGTTGCCAGGCATGTCTCCACCAGGGAAACCAGTCCTGCTCAGCTGCAGGTCCCCTGAGAAGGAGACGTTTACCTGCTGGTGGGAGCCAGGTTCTGATGGAGGACTGCTGACCATGCACCGCCTCTTCTATGAAAGAGACAAGTCGGTCCAGCTGCTAAGTTTGTTTAGTGTTTTAGGTTTTTGGTTGTTTTTTTTTTGTGGGGGGGTCACAGTGTAGATGCAGTGAAGGTGGGTGGGACAGAGAGAGGACTGACATGTAGAATAGTTTCCAACCTTGGTTTAAATCACCAAACATTGTCTGCATCTTACCTACCAGACCACCAGCCTCTTGTTAAGTTTATAAGTAAGTATATAAGTAGGTAAATAAACCAAAGTAAACTTTGAGTTGTCTGTAGTGTGCTGTAGACAAGAGAGTGGAAAACTACCACCTCCCATGTTCACACATTTGTGCTCAGGTGACTGAGCACAAATCTTTGTTGCTGTGCAAGTAAACCTGCAGCCTTCAAATGCTTCACTTGTGTGACCCTCAATTCCCCTGGCCTGAAGGAAAAATGCCAGTTAAAGTCTTTTCAAGGAGAATGGAACAGTTATTGGTTTGGCTGAACAGCCAGTCCTCGTCCTCGGAGGAAGACTATTAATGATGCTGGTGATTCCCTGACTGAAGACCGATGTTCACGGAAAACCTTTTGTTTGTTCAGAACTTGTGTTGTTTCCTCCAAATAACCATGAAACTAACACCAGTCTGACCAGCATCAGCTGTAATTTGTGTTGATTGCACATTTGCATGCTAACAATCCAAACTTTAAGATGGTAAATGTGGCCAGCATCATACAACCAGTATTCTCGGCAGAGGTGTTAAAGTACACAAACTTAATGCTTAAAAGCGTTGCAGTATACGGCACTCAAGAAGAAATACAATATTAAAATATACTCAAAGTACTCCACTAAAGAAATTATGTATTTTACACACTGAATTTGATCAGGTTGATGACATAAATTGACAAGTCTAGTCTCTGAGTTGTAGTTGAGCAAAACTAACAAAATGGAAATACTCCAGTAAAGTAGAAGTACCTAAAAACTGTACTTAGTACAGTGCTTGAGTAAATGCAATTACTACGACTGATCACAACATTGAACAGTAATTGCGAGTATGTTACAAGCTAATGTTAGCAGTGAGAATTGCATAAATGTCCATAGACTCTTAAGATTATTAATATGTAAAAATGTATTTTGTGACGTTCACACTATTTCAAATTAAAATTTAATGATCAGAGGCTTCTGTATAAGTTAAAAATAATTCACATTTTTTTGTCCAGTAAATCTGTCAGAAAAACTAATTTCTTTGTATTTTTAGAGGATGATATTTGGGATCACATTGCATTGGTCAGTGATGAACTCACACCTGATTCATACATAATTTTAAGTATCAAGCCACTATTAATTGAGTCCTGTCTGAATGGTGTCATGTATTTACTGCCCACAGCAGTTTTTATTATGCTGACTTTGGTGTCCACGTATGTACAAAGCACGATACCCTGGTGCACCCCCATCCTCGTCAGTAAAGGTCTTGTTTTGTCTATGTACAGTATGGAAGGAACACACGAGTGCCCTGACTACCGCTCGGCGGGGAGAAACTCCTGTTTCTTTGATAAGCGCCACACCTCCATCTGGGTGGAGTACTACCTGATAGTGGTGGCCTCCAATGCCCTTGGGAACGCCACTTCAGACCCCTTCAAAGTGGACGTGATGGAAATTGGTACGTTGTTAAGGCTTATTGTAGATAAGATTAATGAATCAAACTTAAAGAGAGACATTTTGACTCCTGGTCCTTGACACTGGGGTAACCAAAAAGAAAAACCTCAACTCCATTTTTTTTTATTTAAATGAATATGAATAAAGAGGAAAAAAGAGAAGGTACATAAAAACAAATGTGCTGACTAAAGGTCATATTAGATTTTTTTTTATTTGTTTTGTATTGTTTTGCTATAATTAGTTAAGTTATAATTACTGTGTGCTGCTCTGCATTGTAGTACTTGTGGTACATAATGTACAAAAAGTAGTGACCTTCTTTGGACTTTATCCTGTATTGTTGTTTTAAAGCACAGACCCACACTGGGTATAATTATCATTTTCTGGCAGTGATTAACTGTGACTCCAATGACTTATTAACTCTAAATAAAAAAACTCTTTTAAATTATTAATGCTTATCAAGATTATCTTAATGTTCTCAGCTTAATTGTGTTTTTGTGGGCCAGTGACAAACTTTGAACTACTGATTACTACTGTACAAAATCTGTGTATTCGTTACAGTAGAAGTGTACACAGCAGAAAAGAATCTGTATTGATTTAGTTAATTGGCACAGTTTTATTGGCCGTGCAGTCTTCTTGAGCTCAGTAAGGAATGGAAAAGTACTGAGTGACGGACACAAGGCACAAACGAAAACAGAATGAGGCGGAACTGGTTACTGCCAGGTGTTTAGCTTGTGTACAGTCTCGGATCAAATTTCACATCCTTTATTTGGTTGTAAAGGTAGTGTAGTTGCACTTTATGTAGTGTGCAATAAATTTGGAGCAGTTCAGTGTACAAAACTAGTAAATCTACTGCTTTAGATTGTGTCCCAGTCATCTGACTATTCTTTAGATCGTATTTTTACATCACAACTGTGCATGTGTCAAAGTAACCAAGCAAGCAACATGCGGCTTTCTGCTTGCAGCACCAGCCTCTGAGGAATCCTGTTTTGTTTTTTTTTTTAGCTTTGCCGGTGCCACATTTCTACACGGGGCAGTGTCGGTCAGTGCACCACTTTGGTTCAGACTGAAATATTGGAAGGACTGGTGGACAATCAGAGTCCCCACATAGAAATACCAATGTTATTGGTGATTTTGCGCTTGCAGCACCAAACTATGTCAATAAATATTGGAGAGATGACTATGATTATGGCCTTCTCATGAGGAATTGTATTAACTTTAACAAAAAAACAAACCAATGCCATTCCTATCAGTCCCAGCTATGCTCCGATTTTAGTGCTATTAGCAAATATTTGTATTCTAATTTGCTGCATATTATATGTATGTATATACTGAGTCTTGTCTGCATTTGACAGTGGAGCCCAACCCTCCTGAAAACGTAACACTGCTGCTGGAGGAAAGGGAGAACAGTCCATGTCTTGATGTCAGATGGGAGCCCCCCCCAAACACGGACACTAAGTCCGGCTGGGTCACCATTAAATATGAACTAAGAGTCAAAGAAGAAAACGACGACCAATGGAAGGTGTGTGATAAATGTTAAAAACCGAATTCCTGAAAATCAAAACGGGTTCAAAATAATACTTTTTTTGATTTGTAATTATTTACAGCATTGTTTTACTTGTTTTGTTTTCCAAACCAAATAATGGTGTTATTGATTTTTTTCTTTTGTCTGAGGTGACTAGTTATTTGGCAAAACATGCAACAATTTTAGTGTCAATACGCAACTTAAGCCAGTACCAGCATTAGACTCGAATAACTTCACCCTGCTCGGCCTAATCTGTCTCCCTGCTCTGCTTAACCTTTCAACAGTCTATGCACTCATTCTGATGAATGAGTGAATAAATTCGGATTCTCCAAAACTTACTAATCAAGCAGAAAATGGTTGAATTTTGGTATAAGAAATTCAGGGGTGAATGTCTCTGCACAGCTGGCAGTTTTGTTCAGTGAACCTGGATCACAGGAGGATTTTAAAGCCCCTCTGCACATTAAGAACATATTTCTACCCAAAAGTATTTGAAAAAGTTACATGCAGCATCTATAAGAAAAATTTCTATTAAAAAAAAAGTCATAAATTGAGAGGATCCAGCATCACAAATAGGCACAGGTCAGGCTTTTTGACTGCTCTTTGATAGTAAGCTCCAGACTTTCTGCCCATTTTTGACTGTTGGTCAGTGTGTCACTCTGTAAACACACACTCCCATAAATGCAGAAAAATTCCTGTGCCTTTATATTAAAAGTTAGTAAAACAAACATGTCGTAACGGGTCATAACTGGAAACAAACTAGAGGTTATAAATGCAGTTAAGTACAATATTAAATGGGATCGCCGTTTACTAAGCAACTAAACTTAATGACCTTGGATCAGCCCGGAGGCTCCTGCTAGAAGATTTGAGGTGGCCATCTTGTCCATAAGGAGTTAAAGGTTAACGGGTTAATGCCCAGACCTAATTTTTCTGTGAAGGTAATCAGTGAGATTTTAACATACAGTGTGAAATCTATGAGCAAGATCTGCCAGCAAGTGATTTCACCACAAGATCAGGGTGATGAGTCCGACTTTTTTCAATTGTTTTAAGTGACTCATAGCTGCATTTTAGAGCAGTTGCAGCTGGGAGAGAAACCTGGTTTTGGTATGAGTGGCACCATAGCGAAATGAAAACAACCTATAAACATATCTTCAAGTCAGGTAAACAGTGAAGTTGTTGACAGCTAGTGGAGGGCAGTGGGCTGCCTCCAGGACGGTGAGCAGGTCAGCTAACCGACTCACTTCTATACTAACAGTGTATATGACTAACAGAGGGCCCCAGGGCAAAATTATGTTGTTGGGCCCAATGGAACATGTCAGTTTAATTATTTCCCAAAGCACCCAGGAACCAACCGGTTCAAAAGCAGTGGTGGATCTACTAGATTGTGCATGGGGTGGTATGGCAGCATCTGGGGATTTTTCCCTTACTTTATTTCAAATCACAGACAATAACTACAAACATGGGTGAATTAAATGGTCTGTTACTGTATTAAAAAATAATATGATGATAGAACAGAAGCTAAAAACATTAATTCCAACTGGAATTCAGCAGTGGCATTGTACTTTCAGGAAAAATAAAAAACAAATTTATTTCCAAATACCACTGTTGAGATAGTACTGTATGTTTTTTTTAATTTCTCTTCCTTTAGGAGTACACGTCAGGTAGACAAACCCATTTTATCCTGCATAACATCAGAACTGGGGTGATGTACATGGTTCAGGTGCGCTGCAGACTAGACCACGGCTCCTGGAGCCAGTGGAGCAACTCTACCTATGTGAAAATACCTAACTGTAAGTCTTTGGAGTTTTTCAAGTCTGGGTGACAAGTTGATAACAGTTAAGGGGTCACAAACAAATATTAACCGTCAATTCAATGTTTTTATTTTTTTTTTAAATTAGATTTTCAGAAAGAGAAACCGTTTTGGATATTGATTTCTATCCTCACTGCAGTTTCATTTATGACTGCCACGTGCATCTTGGTCACAAAGAGGAAATAGTGCGTATCTCCTAAAATAATATGCAGCTCTTAATATAGAGCCAGATTGATGATGATAATCTAACTCATTTCCTCTTGTTCAGTGTGACACAGCGTCTTCTGCCCCCAGTTCCTGGTCCAAAGATAAGAGGAGTAGATGTTCATCTTCTTCAGGTAACACTGCATGTGCATTACATTTCCAGCATGTCCAAAAACCCACTGATGACAATATTGAATTAACCCAAACTAACTCTTCCAGAGTGGCAGAGCTGAAGACATTGCTAATGCCCTGATCATCCACCAGAACTTTCCTCCTACAGTGGCCTTGGAGGACAAGATCGAGGAGTACATAACCGTGTCTGACAATGATGACGGACTGCTGCCAGATACATTCCATTCCCAGAAAAGCCAGAAAAGTTTTATTTTACACTCTGGCTTCCATATGGACTTGGAAATCCAATGTAAGGAGTCAAGTGCAGACCAGAATGCCTGGGAGGAGGCAGAAGAAGGCAAGGAGACTGTGAAAATGCCTCTGTCAGGAGAGACTTTATCTAACACAGAGACTTACCAGCTGCCAACTCAGAAGCAGCTGTGTCCAGGAATAAACTTCATAAACACAGACACACCATATCCGAATCCATCAAATCACAACATGGCAGCTGAGAACCTAATCCAGCCTCTCGCAAACAACAGCTATGTGGACATTCAGAGACACGAGAACCTGCAGATGGTTGATGTGAACCAGGTGGACGAGGTGAACCAGGTGGACTACAGCATGGTGAAAGAGGTGAAAGGTGGCAATATTCTCATTGTGGAGAGTGAAAAAGTCCCAGGCTACATGGACATTTGGAGACCGCAGGAGAACATACCTGAGGACTACAGCAGGGTGAAAGAGGTGGACAGTGACAATGTGGTTGTCCTGCAGAAACACAGTGTCTCCAATGACTCTTCCTTTAGGGAGAAGGGGGTCCACTACATAGACTGCAATAACCAGAAGCTAAGGAATCCTCATGTTACTACACCCAGTAAAGTGGGAGTGTGCACAGAACTCAGTAGCGGGTATGTAGATACTGTCTCTGCATCTTTAATGTAAGTTGGTTTCATATGCAGTTTCCACGTCTGTAAATGACTGATGTCCCTAGTGATCTATTGTTTAGAGTTAAATAAGGAGGTGGAGACATTGTGTATTTTATTATTACCTGATAGATTACTATGACATTTGGTACGTACAGGACATTCACGTTAACTAGAGGATGAACTTTGGTTTGACCTCTTGCACCATGATGATGATCGCAACTATTAAATGGGTGCAGTGAAATTTGCAGTGTCGCTTGAGGATACATTTTAATAAGATTCCTAGGTCAATGTTTCCCCCTTTTCTTTTTTCAGTGTGTGACATCTGCTGGATGGATGCGCACAAAATTGTACTTTGACATTAATAGTTCCCAAGTGTTGCACTGCCATGACATTTTCCTCAAACCTTCGTGTTTCCTACAGGATGAATCTGCTCAGTTTTGTGAGCCTCAGCCTTTTTGTCTTTTTTGAGTGACATCCATTGAATAGTTGTTCTAAAACTTGGTACATGTTGTAAGACACTAAAGAATGAGCATAATAACTTTGGTAACTAATAGCGCTATTATCAGGTTCAAATTTTAATTTGTCCAAAACTTTTGATTTATCAGCATTTATGATTTTTATTTCATAAGGAAATAATTTCAAAAGGAAAAGTATCCAAACAAGCTAAACTTAAGATTGTGAACATGGTAGACACTGAGAATATGGCTAAATAGATTACTTGTTGGTTTTAGTCCTTTCATGTGATTTGATGACAAGAGAACTTGAAAGATGACTTACAAGACTTTAAAGAGTAGCTGGTGATGAAATAATTCCATAATAGTTTTGCAGTCTATTAGTTTTGCCTCAGCCAGGTAAATTCTGGTCGTGCTGGTTTGACTGGTATGTGTCTACAAGAACTCTACTGTTTCTTTTTAAAGTTGCTAATACAAGCAACAACCAATGTGGATTCATAATGATTAATCTGGAAAAAAATAAGCCTGCACATGAATGTGTGTAGTCCGGGTAGTAGTAATATTTATTTATTTTCCAAAAAACTGTATACCACCAGTATATTATATGTACTATATACTTTAAATGCAACAGATTTAAAAATGAATGACTGTTCATTATTACTCATGCGAGTTTTATTTAAAAAGAATATACAGATGTGAAAACAATTGTTGGTACCCTTGCATCACAATGTTCTCTGAAATAACCTGACACTGACAAAAGTAATAACAGTATACAATAATGCAAATAATCCACTAGAAAATGGTCCAGATGTATTTGATAGAAAAGAAATTAAATAACTAGTTTATGATATTTTATTGATATTGACAGTTTCCTGTAATATGCATCACACGTTCTCAATCTTGTAATGATTCATTTAGCTTATTTTTATTTGAGAATAGCTGTCAGTTGTTTGGTTTGGCCTTTATTAAAAGGCCTGTATTATTTAAAACATCTGATATTTATTTTATATGTCTTAAAATTGTTTTTAAGAAAAGGTTATTTCAGAGAGAACGTTTGGTTCTAATATATTCATGGAAGGGTAGTAACAGTTCCTTCCATGGCTGTCTTTTTTTTTTTTTAAAGATAGCGCATATAAATAAAATTTTATTTATTTTACTTACAAATCACAAATTATACATTTTTTCCCACAATTTTATTATTTTTGAAAATTTATATTAAATTATAAAACACTGTTTTACTTTAAGAAACCATTTATTGAAACATGTCGCACGTAGACCCAATACAGGCTACTTTACATCTCACTGTTAAACATATGAATGTAAAAGAAAATTGTTAGTTCCATTTAAGTAGGGAGCTAGTAAAATAATTCACATCCGTTTGACACAGGTGACATCAAATTATTTTTTTATGTTTAATAAAAATAAAGATACTGTAGTAGATATTATTTCAATAGTCTGTTCCTTGTACATTTAAGTACAAGTCTGTCTAGTCTTCAGTGACACTATGCACCGTGCTGTTTGTGAAGCACAGTTTTAAAGAGTTTTCATTCAAGACTTCTGAACTCAATAAAAATGTTTGAAGTAAAATGCCTGTTGCAGAAATACTAAATATTTTCCTATATTCATCCAGTTCCTGTTAAAATTAAAATTTAGATTTTTTGTTTTAACTAAACAGATCCCAGGGTTTAAGATTAATTATGTAACCTCTGTTTATGATGGTATGGTGCCTCAGGGAAGAACACTTGGCCCAACTGTTCTGCCTATTGTAAATTAATAACCGAGTGATTTAAATACAGCCTTTTCCCTCTTTCATACAAGCATTGCTTTTGATTTCCCATTAAAAACCAAATCTGAGACCAATAAATGTAAAAATATATTTGTAATTCCCATTGAAAATGTATCTACACTTCATCTTTCCCCCCTAAGGAGGTACATAAGAGTTGAATCAAAAAATCTATCTTATCAATATAGCTTACTTTTTTGTTTCTTCTTCGGGCAGCTCTAACCTCAACAGTGTAAAATGTATAATTTCCCAAATTGGTCTACAACCACCACAATCTCATTCACTGATTTAAACAGTATTCAAAAGACTAGTTTGTAGAAATAGGTTTGGGTTTTTTTTTGGCAGAGAATTAGGAGTAAATTGATACACTGTATCAGCACAGTTCATATGATACCCTGGTGCTGTCTGTAGGAAACCAGATCTATCTTCCAGCACCTCCAAAGCTCACTAACACCTTGTATCTTTGTTTAACCTATACCAAAACTGATGATTGGAAAAAAAAAGTGATGTTTTATTGAACAGATTGTGATGAGTGAATGACTTGTAAAGATTCTTTAGAAATGTAAGGGTACAGACATTTTTCACAGCAGGCATTTTGGGTTTTCATACCCAACTAAAATTAAAGGTAGCCATAATTAATACTGTTCATCACACATGTCAGAATATCAGACATGAAACTTGCCTGTAGGCAAATTACATCTGCCTATCAGGTCCAAAGCAACTTGTAATAACGCTAATGTAATTTTCCTGCATTACATTTTGAAACATCCATAACTGAAATGGATAAGTTTTATAAGTAATAATCATCTCCTGTTACAATGTTCATCTCAGTCCTCTGCAATCTGTATTCAGACTTTTTGCTTCTTTTAACATGGCTGTAAACCTGCATTTCACATTACCATATCATGTTATCATGATGCCATTTTATTTTATTTTTCCTCAAAGTGTGGATGAAGAAATCACAAAACATGTTTATTTTTTTTAAATCAAGTAATGTTCTCATTTTCACTGTGATCATAATTGTCTCCACAAAACTTCTGAAATTTGCACCATAGTACAACATTACATAGTACCTATAGTGCCACACACAAATAAAAAAAAATAAATTCTCTATTTCTTTATTGCAACTGGGGAAAAAAAAAATACTGCTGACCGCTCGTAAAAAATAATCTTATGCAATTAAAAAGTTTTCTTATGCAGTTGAAATTTTAACTCAAAATTGGTTACATAATAAAAAAAAAAATAGGTTACACAAAAAAAGTGAAAAGGCGTTTTTGTGAACATCTGAGTGCTGACTGCTCCCTACTACACACTTCTAGACAGGTTTTGCATATGTGTTCATCCTAGAAAGCTTAAAAAAAAAAAATATATATATATATATATATATATATATATATATATATATATATATATATTCTCACTGACTGCATATAAAACCTGCTAGTGAGAGACTACTTTCCTGTTAAGTGAAATTGGTTTAGTATGTTGTTTTCTTGTATTTAAACAGCATACTATAAAGCTAATTTATATAGTGTGCAATTGATATGCGAACAATTATTTTAAATTTAATATACAACTGTTTGTCTCGCTACTAAAGCCAAAAGCAACGTCTCAAGCATAGTGTTGTAACTTTGAGCGCCACATTTATCAAATCTCAAATTTTGTACAGTACATTCACAAATCTCTCATTTTTTCATCTCAGTTTTACAAATTGCGATAAACACAATTACACAGGCTCACTCTGGTCTTGCTATTCTGCCTTTTATTGGCAGCTCTACTGATCCTGTCAAATAAAGCCAAACACACCAGAAAGAAATACTAAATGCTAAAATAAATCAAATGAATCAGAGAAACAATTCAATATTTATATAAACCCCTTAACAATTTCCATAGGGTCTTAATTGTTATTCCTGAATAACTTGTTTGTATTCTACATACATTCAGAGCACACAGCTCTACATGTCCTATAAGCACGTTCACATGGTGTCCACAGCTGAAAATTCATATTGCGGGATATCCTCAAGTCATCAGTCAGGTCGCAGTGTTTTCAGTGGTTAACCTTGCCAGTTTCTAACCTCTCAAATTAGACAGTTCTGCCCAATTACGTTGAACTTAAAAACATTATTCGAGAAGAACATGACGTAATTCATATGCAAATATTAGCAGCTCGATTAATTTCTT